>NC_046169.1:40937314-41174814 GCF_011064425.1 Rattus rattus
ACCCCAGCTGGAGTGGAAAGAACAACTTCTGAACTTAGCAGCTCACTGACAAAGATAAATGGCGCTGGGTCCCAGCTGAGCCGGCTGGGCTCACTCCCTTTTATGGTAACGGACAGCATGTGGCCTCACTGTGCCTAAGTGCCACCCAAGTCACCGAGGACACTGCAAGAACTTGGCCCTCGCCAAGCCAGTAGCAGATGCTTCTGTGGAAACCAAGGGTGGTCGGGGGAGGGGGGCTTGGCCTAGTCGCCCCACTGTGGGAGCTGCAGGGCCTGGCCCTATCACAGCAAATCAGTCCCCCACTAGCCAGCTGGCTCCTAGCCCTTTGAGCAGTGGGGGCCTTGGTGCTTTGAAGTAATTAATTATGCAATCTGGCAAGGAGACTGGTAAGATTTAGAGCAGAATCAGCGACAGATGGCCCTGGGAGGAAACCAGATCCTCTGGGAGACTGGGATCCTGTGGAGGGAGGTAGGTCTCTCTATGTGTGCCTACATGTGTGCATGTGTGCTTACGTGTACATGTGTGTGTACACATGTGTGCATGTATGCTCATGTGGGTGCCTGTGTATTTGTATGTCCTTTGCGGGGGTGGGGGAAAGGCTATGTGTCTGTGTGCCCATGTGTGCTTCCGTGTGCCTGTGTATGTGCATATCTTGTGCATTAGTCTGTGTGTTGGGGGTGGGGGGCATTGTGTGCCTGTATGTGTTGGGTGAAGAGGCTGAGTACCTGTGTATGTCTGTGTGTGTGTGTGTGTGTGTGTGTGTGTGTGTGAATGTGTGCCTGTGTGCACATGTGTATATCTGTGTGTGGGAGCCTGTGTGCATGTTTGGGAGTGTGGGCAGGCCGTGTGCCTATGTGTGAACAGCTGTGGGCCCTCAGTAGTTCCTTCTCCCCCTGGGGAATTCTGAACACCCCAGCTATCAGAGGCTTCCAGGGTATCTGAGCTGGAGAAGGTGTCAGTTGGGAAAGACAGGGAACTGCTAAAACCCTAGACAGGGCGGACTTGGCATCTTGCCTGTTCGAGCTTAGAGCAACTGAGCACTGCTGTAGGAGTTTCTGGATCACAGGAACGACCACCCCCATGTGCCACCATATCCCCGAGGTGCTGCTACCAACTATCGCTGCTATCTCAGCGCTGTCACTCTTCCCAGTCTCCAAAGTTCCTGATGCCTACCACCAACCAAAGTTGCACCAAGACTCTTTCTCAGGCTCTCAGGATGCAGGCAAGCTTGTGTGACGGGCATCCAGGACCCCTTACAACCCTGGCCTCAGGTTAACCACCCTCTTCCTTCAGTTGTCTTTGGCAAGCGTTTTGTGGCCTTGACCGGTGGGTCTTACAATGTATCCTTGACGGGAGGGTGTTACAGTGTATCGCTGAGCACTGCACTTTCCTGGGTTGCTGGAGCTTTCTTTTCCAGGGAGCTCATCTGACTGATGTCAATTGATATTTCCAGGAGACAAAAGGGAGGTGTCTGGGTCAAGAACGATTCTGATTTCATGAAAACCACGTGGCTCTTCGGCCAACTGAGCTCTTGTGTCTGTCATGACGCTGTGTGGAGTCTGAGGAGGAGTCTGATGTTGTTTGCTGAGTCTAATGTGCTTTATGCTCTTTTACTGTAGGGCTCTGCTGGGTGGTTTCACGTCAATTTGACACATGCTACAGTCATCTGAGAGGGAAGAGGTTCAATGGAGAGAGAAGATGCCTCAGTAAGATCCAACTGTAGGGCGTTTTCTTAACTAGCGGTGGTTGTGGGGTGTGGGTGGGTGGGCCTAATACATGTGGTACCATCTTTGGGTGTGCTCCTGGCTTCTATAATTAAGCAGGCTGAGCAAGCCATGGGGAGCCATCCAGTAAGCAGCACCCCTCCATGGCCTCTGCATCAGCTCCTGCCTCCAGGTTCCTGTGCTGTTTGAGTTCCTGTCCTGACGTCCTTTGATGATGGACAGCAATGTGAAAATGTGAATGAAATAAATCCCTTCCTCCCCAAGTTGCTTTTGGTCGAGGTATCTCGTCACAGCAATACAAACTCCATCATGGAAGATGTACTTTTTGGAGGGATGAACGGTCTCTAAGTGTCTTTTTTGGAATGTGGGTCTGTTTGTGTCATTCTTAGAAGTGGTCAGGCCACCCTGACTCTGCTGGCAATCATCTGCTCAGCCAACTGTGGGAGCTCCGTTCACAGCAGCCAACAACCGAACCCCTAAGTGCATCCATCGAGCTCACACATTTTTTAAAATGTTACTTTTTTTTTTTTTAAAGTGTGTGGGTGTTTTGCCTGCCCGCCTTATGTCTGTGTGCCACATGTGTGCAGCCCCTCAGAGGCCAGAAGGGGTGTCAGGAACCAGAATTACAGATGGCTGGGACTGGGCCCTGGGACTTGAACCCTGGTCCCCTAAAAGAGCAGGCAGTGCTCCTAACTGCTGAATCATCTCTCCAGCCCCACCCCCATTCTCTTACACGTGTCAGCTCTCTGTGGTTCTGACGGTCGTTTTAGTTCCTGCTTCACAGGCTCCAAGGGAAACACGTCAGATTCTTTAGCCACACTTTAAAGGCTGTTCCCACTTCTGCTTTCCTTCTGGACATGCGCCTTCAGGACAGGAAGGAAGATAAAACCAAGTCCAGAGTCCAGGTTTGACAGCACCACCTCCTTCTCCCAGACCCCCTGCCTCTCTTAGTGTGGCCTGAATGAGGTTCTCTTCTGACTCACGTTCAGTTTTCTTGCAACAAGAATGTGCTTATTTTATTTCTGTGAGCTTTTTACAAATCCATCTATACTTCACGCCATTTAAAAGGCCTGAACACGCGCTTAAACTTATCCCTTGTAAATGTCACTGTCTAGGATTTGCCTTCTGACTCCTCCTATGCTCCGGATTCTGCAAACTTTCATATTTTCGGTCTCCAGACGGACTCTGCCTACACCGCACAGTGAAGCAAAAGCGACCTTTGGTGCTGATAGTGTGTGTTCCACTAAGAACCAGGTTTTTCTCTTGTAAACCCCCCTCCTCATTCCTCAGAGAATGCCACTAGACTTGCTTGACTCCGCCTCCATTCCATGGCGATCACATGACCAAGGTCTGGCCAATGGGATGTGGTGTCCGTTTCCTATCTCTGATTAAGGTGATACTTACAGAGTTCATTGAGATTTGTGCGGGGGGAACCTGGAGAGCGTTAGGGAATGTAGCATTGCTCCTCCCTCCATGAGTGCCATAGACAGGGTGGAAGTGTGGCGCTCCAGATGCAGTTGCCCTGCGGTTAGCGGGGGGGGGGGGGGGGGGGGGCATCACAGAAGGAGGCAGAAGACCCTCGGGGGCTATGGAGGCTGTTTAGGTAGTGTGACCCCTAGTATCTGGTAAGTGCAGGACAATGTTGTGTACCTGCAGTCTTACTGTTGGAGAAAAAATTCAGCTTGCTTCAAAGAACTTACAATAGACTCAAAGTCACCACTGATGTGTTGTTGTCACTTTGAGGGGGGGGGGAATCAAAGTGCTTAGCCTTTGAGTCATTAACCAAGATGAAGCCCAGACTGGAATTTACTTAACTCTCCCCGTACATTTTCTCCTCTCTGTCTGTTGTACGAGTCTGAATATATGGCTGTCTTGTGAATCTGTACCTGTTCCCGTGTCTCTCTGTGTGTGAAGTTGTCTGTATGTCTGTCCCTCACAAAGGACTTCCCTCTGTATTTACTGGACAGCACAGACATCATTGCATAGGGGAGTGGGAGGAGGAATGGGATACCTCACTGAAATCTTTAGCAAAGTTTTGCAGGTGATTAAGTCACTGGGTCCAAAGGATCCCAACTGACCCAGATAGCAAGTATAGGCCCCATAGAACCAAGTGTTTGAATGCTTGGCCCATAGGGTGTGGCACTATTAGGAGGTATGGCCTTGTTGAAGAAAGTATGTCACTGTGAAAGTGGGCTTTGAGGTCTCATATAAAAGCTCAGACTATACCCAGCATGGAATGACAGTCTCCTCTTAGCTGCCTTTGGATCAAGATGCAGAACTCTCAGCTCCTCCAGCACCATGTCTGCCTGCATGACGGCATGCTTCCCGCCATGATGATAATGGACTGAACCTCTGAAACTGTAAGCCAGCCTCAATTAAATGCTTGCCTTCGTAAGAGTTGCCTTGGTTGTGGTGTCTGTTCACAGCAATGAAACCCTAAGACATGGACTGATATCCAAGCATTCTGTCTAACATTTATAGTGGACATTCGTTTCAGAAGTTTCTTTCAACCTCTATGTCTGGGTCTTTCAGCAAATGCTTATTAGAACTCTTTACTCGGGTTCAGGGCACAAAAGAGCACACAGCTTAAGATCCGCAGCTTTGATTGTAAAGGCTGATTTCATGGGAAATTCTAGGCTGGTAAGGTTGGTTGCTACATTGTTTCCTTAAAGGCAGTTTAAACAGAAAGGCTGAGCCCACCTTAGGACAGCAGTCTTAAGTCATAAGTGACCTCAAGGGGTCATATCAACTCGGCTGTGGGGTTCAGCAAAAGTTCCAGTCCCTAAGGAGGTAAGAGATATTTTTGTTATAATGCGGCTGGCACAGAAGAACACTGAGAGGCTGAGGCACAGGGGCCAAGGTTCGAGGCCACCAGGTTACAAAGTAAGTCCAAGGCTTTACTCTAAGACACAATAGAAGTCAATCAAAGTCACCCATGCTCATTTATGATACTTTTCTTCTTCTATGTCTCGATTTTTTTTTTTTTGAGGGCCAGATGCTAAGGCCATCCATCCCTGGGTCCTATTTCCAGAGCACCTGTGGCTATTCAGTTTGGATTCTAAAGTTTAAGTTTGAAGTTAACATGTGCCTACTGAGGGGGAGGAAGGGGGAGGAGGAGAAAGGGGAAGAGGATGGGATGAGTAGAGGGAAAGGGAATGGAAGGGGGAGGGGGAAAACCTGTCAGCTCAAGTTACGGATCCTGAACATGGAGGACATTAAAGCCATCATGTGGTGGGAGCAAAGGATTAGCTCACGGGGTGAATCACTGGTCCCCAAACACGAGGAGTTAAAGTTTCCAGAACCCATGGAAAAGTAGGATGTGGCAGGAGGTGGTAACCACAGCGCTCTTACTGTGAGATGGGTGGGAAGGCAGGAGAGCCAGCCAGCCTTGCAGAGATCCTGTTTGAACCAAAGTAGAAGATGAGGACTGAACCCCTCCCTCCCCACCCCCAAACCATCCTCTGACCTTATGCACCTGCTGTGACATGCTCACACTCACTCACACTGGTGAACAGACACATTTGGATTTTTTTCTTTATAAGTCAATATGTGGCTCTTTGTGCTTTTGGGGGTGGTCCATGATCTCTTGAGAATTTGCCAGATGCCGTGTGCTTCCTTTCTTCAGAAAAGCAGAAGCAACTCTACGTATGAAACCTGGGGCTTTGCACAGGCTAGGCCAATGCTGGGAATGCAGCCAAGAGCACTTGCTGTTCTTCCAGAGGACCTGAGCTCAGTTCCCAGCACCCACATTGAATGACTTACAATCACCTGCAACTCTAGCTCCAGGGCATCCTAAGCCCTCTTCTGGCTTCTGAGTTTACTTCACGGATGTGCACAGATTCACACATACCACACGTAACTAAAAACAGAAATAAAATCGCCAATTGAGTAGTGAATGGGAGGGTAACAGGAATAGTCCAAGCACAGCACTGTGACCGGAGCGTAGGTCAGGCATGTCTGTGCTTCTGTCCCAGCAGAGTGACCATGGGGAAGTTTCTTTACATCTCTGAGCCTGAGTCCTGACCTGTACAGTACAAATGAAAAATAGCATCTGCATCACAGCACACTGAAAATGAAAGTAGAGAATCCAGGAAGAGCGGGTATCGCAGATCCTGGATGATTGATTTTACACTCACAAATATTTATTTATTGAGTAATACTGTATGCTGATGCTATTTAAGTGCTGAAGGTGTGACAGGGGCAAAACTGAAACAAAGCCACGTCTTCTGAGCTCAGACATCAGCTGTGTTTATCCAGGAAGTGAGGGCTCAAGGTAAAGGCTTCTGGGTGGCTGCTTGCCCAGGGGACGGCAACAGGGAGAGCCAATGTGGAGCAGGAGGATGTTCTGAGCTTTGAAGTTTTTCTGACACATGTGTGATGCCACATATGGTCATTTCCATACCCAACCATGTGATGGGTCAGCACCCAGGTGCACCTCAGCTCCTGAGGCCGGTCCACCCATTTCAGTATCCAGTTTGCCAGACGAGTAGCTTGATTTCTTGGCAGTTACCCTTCTGGGTTATTTGTACATTCTAGAGAGTAGCTGGCAACTGTTTCTCTCCTGTCCTGTGGGCTGCCTCTCACTCAGCTGTTTCTTTGCTGGATGGAAACTTTGTAGTCTTACAAAGACCACTCATTGGCTCTTGTCTCTTTCCTGTCTGAGTCTTTTGCTGAAAAGACCCTGGCTGTGTCTATATATCTTGAAGTGGTTTCTGTGTTTTCCCTCTGACAGTTTTAGAGTTCTAGGTCTGAAGCTGAGGCCTTTGATCCATTTGGAATGGACAGCAAATGTGTGAAAAATGTCCAACACCACTAGCCATCGGGTGGCAGGGGGTGGGGGATGCAAATTACGAACACATTGAGATTCCCTCTAGCTCCAGCCAGACCGGCTGTCATCAAGAAAACAAAAGAGAGCAAATGTTGGCGAGGAAGCGGAGAGGAGGAAACCCTTAGATACTGTTGACGAATGTGAATGACTGCAGCCACCATGCAAACCAGTACAAAGATTTCCTCAAAAGGCTGAGAACAAAACTACCCTGAGACCCAGCCATACCACTCCCATGTACTTGCTCAAATGACTCGAAATTAATATATACTTGAAATGACCCGAGACCTATGAGTCGGTGATGGGCAGTTCTGACAATTTGATTCAACATAAAAACACATGGGAGAAGTCTACGTTGGGTAGCCTGTTAGCATGTCCATAGGGATTGTCTTTATTTAGTTAACTGGTATGGGAAGACCCAGCCCATTGTGGGTGGCACCATTCCCTAGTCAGGGGAACCTGAATTGTATACGAGAGGAGGAATGGAGCTAAACACAAGCAAGCGATCACACAAGAATTCATCTCTTCTCTATGAATGTGATGTGCCTAGCTGTTGGGAGGGCTGATCACTGTGATGCCCCTGCTATGATGGATTACAAGCTGGAACTGTGACCTGAAATGAGCTCCCTTCTCCCCTACGTTGCCTTTTTATTTTAGAATATTTTATCCAACAATAGGATACCATTGGTGTTTATTGCAGTGCTGTTTGTAATAGTTGAGTTACATCAGCCATCATCAACCAAGGCCAGACAAAAATACGGCAACGAACATAATAAAAGATGAAATAGTGTCGTTTGCAGAAAGTGATACAACTGGAGACGACCATATTTAGCAATTTAAATCAAACTCTGAAAGACAGATACTGGATTTTTCACTTTTCAACTTACCTTCTAGGCACAATTGCTGGGCACAGATGTCTCCTGCCTGGAAGTGCATGCCCTTAACAGTTTATCATCCCCGTCTCTCCACCTGCCCTAAACTTAGTGGCTAGTCTCACCTGGCCTCTGTCAAACATCCCTGGCCTCCCGCCTGTAGCAGAGGCTGCAGGCCCAAGTTCTCCATGAGTTCATCTTCCTCCAAATCATGGCAGAGAAGCTCCTCTCCTTCCCTGGGCTCCTTTTCCCTCTGGGACCCGGAAGTCCCGCCTGTACCTTCTGCCCAGCAACTGGCTCCCGACCTTCTTTATTGACAAACCAAGAACCAATTAGGGAACAGGACTTTAACATCAGACCCTCCCCTTAGACACAGGAGACGCGGTGAGCGCCTGACCTGCCGTGGGAACATGGTGTTTGTGGAGGTGGATTTGGGGCTTGGTCTGGGCTCTTAACCCCAAGATATCCACCAAGTATTCCGAAACGAAGTCCTCCACATATCTGATCTTCAGTGTGTCCCTGTGTGCTCTTCCAGTGTCTTCTAAGGTCACTGGAGTCAGAGCAGTGCTGGCCTCAAGGGTGACTGAGGATATGGTCCCTCTCATGGTTCTAGAACAGGGTAGAGCATTACTCGCTTCCCTTGCAATGGCTAGCAGAACTTACAGCACCGTCCATGGCGTCCTGGCTTTGCTTTATGGGGTTCTTGGTGACAACACCATCCCTTAGCATATTCTAGGGCCGCTGGGTCCGTGCTTCTCAACCTGTGGGTCACAACTCCTTTGTTCTCTGGGGAGTCGAATGACCCTCTCACAGGGGTCACCTAAGACCGTCGGTTAACACAGATATCTACATCAAGATTCCCTAACAGCAGCAAGATTACAGTTATGAGGTAGCAAAGAAACAATCTTACAGTTGGGAGTCACCGCAACACGAGGAACTGTGTTGAAGGGTCGCAGCATCAGGAAGGGTGAGAGCCGCTGTCGCTCTAGATTCTCTTGGGTTTGGTTTTGTGGATCCTGTGCTCCCCGTTTTCAGTTTCATATTGGTTATCACAGTTGGAGACCACCCGCCACCACAGAACATACGGTTTAGGCTGTGAGCACTGCGACAGGAGCTTGGAGGAGACCACGTGGTCCGGTTCTCTTTCCACCAAGGTGGTAAATCCCCTGCCAGAAACAACTGGGGGAAGACGGGCTTCATTCAGTTCAAAGCTTAGGCGCTCTCAGTCTCTCTTGGCTGGAGTCTTGGTAGAGTTTTCCCGTGGCAGGAGAGTTCAGTAGGCTTGGATCGGGAAGAAGAGACGACCTTTCCCAAACAGTGCAGTCCACTAGTGACTGAACACTCAACTCTTGAGCCTTTGGGCACATTCCAGATTCAGGGTTAGAGGTGGCGAGATGAGGTGGGATGGGGTGGGTGGGGGCTAGTTATGTGGGTGCGTAGGGGGGAGCTGAAAGTTAGGGAAATGGTTTGAGTAAAGGCAGAGTTCAATAAAAATAAACCATTGGTCTCTTCAGAGACTCTGCGGGTCTGGATGAATAAACAGGTGGGTTGGACTGAAGTAATGAGATTGGAGCAAGATTGTGAAAACACTTGGCTAAGAATTTGGGATTATGCTTCTTGATGGACAGGCAGCCATTTTCTAAGCTGGCTCCAAAGGCCATTGACTCGGTGACTCTCTAGGAAGATGTTTGAGGGGAAGGATGTTTTTTGTCTCACATGGAAGGACAAATCGAAGATACGCCAGGCTGGTACTGCTGTCAGTTGGGGAGCATTTGAGGGGTGTGGAGCCAGGCAGGACAGAGCTGGAGGCTGGGCTTCTGGGATCCCAAGTGCTAGGGTCAATGAGCTAGGGAGGTTATAGAGAAATGACCAGGATAGAGGCAGGTCCTCTGCTGGGGCCTTACTCGCGGGGGCAGTGACAACCAAGTGCTAGGGTCTGTGCACCCCTGGAAGCAGGCTGCAGACACGGCTCAATGGAAACTGTCCCATTAATTCCAAAAGCTTCAAGGAAAGAGACACCAACTGGCGTGAAGAGTTTCTGAAAAGCACCCTTGCTTCCTGGAATCTCTGCGCTAGCAGGAAAACCTTGACATTGATTTCGCCGATCATCGGGAGAGAAAGTCTGCATTCAGCCTCACAGCAGGCTGTGGAACTGTGGAGGGCCGGCGTGCAGGCTCGGGCAGGCGAAACAAAAATGTCTAGTGTCAGGGGATATGGAAATGCTGTGGAGAGAAACGCCATGCTCGTTGGCAGTCTGAATGAACTGGGCCTCACTTCTCGTGGGTGACAGGTGCTTTTGCAGGTGAGGCAGTTTGCAGAGGGACAGGCACGGAAACACTTGGATGCGGGCAGCAGCTGGCTTTGCGGCTGTGCACCCAAGGTCTTAGAACTGTGGAAATATAAAATGCAGGGGAGACAATACTGCAAAGATCCGAATGGACACTTGGTGACTTAGCACCCCCAAAGGACTGTGATGGTGCACCCTCAGGCAGAGACACCCCAAGGACGGAGCCAAGTGAAACGCAAACCTGAACTTGCTTTCTAAAGCTTAAACAGTTCTGGGCTGGGAAGATGGCTGCGTGTGTAAAGGGTTTGCCGTGCAGGTGTGAGAAGCTGAGTTTGTGACCCCAGCACCTATGTGAAAGCCAGGCATGGTGGCACTTGTCTGTACTCCAGAGCTGGAAAGATAGAGACAAGAGGATCATGGGAGACTTGAATTAGTGAGTGTTGGGTTCAGTGGTGGCCCTGTCTCAAGAAATAAGGGGTTGGGATTTAGCTCAGTGGTAGAGCACTTGCCTATGGTAAGCGCAAGGCCCTGGGTTCGGTCCCCAGCTCCAAAAAAAAGGAAAAAAAAAAAAAAAAGAAATAAAGGGGCAGCGATAGAGGAGGGCACTTGAGGTGCCTCCACATACATTTGGTCACACTCCCCATACTCTCACAAATTTGTACACACACACACACACACACACACGCACATACACACACATGCATATGCACAATACTCATGCGCATGCACATGTGTGCATCTCACATGTAAGATACATGCACATGCACACACATGCATAAGCACACACACTCATGAACATGCATATGTGTGCATGCTCACACATAAGATATACACGTGCACACCCACATGTACCCACATGCACACACGTGAACACACACATGGAAACACACTCATGTGTATGCATATGCATACATGCTCACACACAAGATGCACACTCATTCATGCTATGCATGCATATGCATGCTCACACACACGAAGGCACACATGTTACACACTCACAAATGCATGAGTTCACACACACATGCAACTGGTACTTCTAGGTTCAGCACTGTGAATTTATTCAGCCAACCCATTCTGCTCTGTAAGAATTTCTTAGGGTTGGGGATTTAGCTCAGTGGTAGAGCGCTTGCCTAGCAAGCGCAAGGCCCTGGGTTCGGTCCCCAGCTCCGAAAAAAAGAAAAAAGAAAAAAAAAAAAAAGAATTTCTTGGTAAGAAGAGCGAGTGATCCCTGGAGACGAAGCTGATTTCAGGATGGGGCACAAGCTGTAGCTAACACTCGATACCAAGTGATGGTAAAACAGATGATTTTCACTGGCTATTTTTCATCCTAAGATTTATGAGGCTCAGCGAGACTCCCCGGCATTAAGAGTGCTCACAGGAATCTAGGCATAGAAATGTGACTTAAGGAATGGGGGCTACTCCAGCAAACAAACGTGGACATGGTTCACGCCAGGGCTCCCAATCTAGGCCAGGGCTGCTCTTCATGGGTTGACCCTGTGTGACCCACCCTATCCTCTCTGACCTGAGCAGACACAGCCACTAGCCCCTTCCTAGTTTACCTATTCCTGCTCCAGGACCTTTTTCTCCTAAAGCCGTCCAAACACTGTGACCCTTTAACAACCCTCAGGTTGTTGTGACCATCAACCAAAAAAAAAAAAAAAAAAAAAAAAAAACCAAAAACAAAAACAAAAAAACTCTTGCTGCCACTTCCTGACTGTAATCGTGTTGCTGTGATGACTCATAATGCAATTATCCGGGTTTTCCAATGGTCTTAGGCGAACGCCGTGAAGGGGTCATTTGAACACCAGAAGGGGTCGAGACCCACAGGTTGAGAATGGCTGGCCTAGCATGCCCTTGACTTGACTCCTGTTCTCCCAGGTACGAGCCTCTCCTCAGAGACCTCCTGAGCATCTGAAATCCTGGCTGTTTCCTCACAGAGTCTTTTACACATGGTGGGTGAGCTAGTTTGTCTAGTTTGTCATTCCATCATCTTCTGAGCCTCTTCTGAAGCAGGGTCTTTGTTCCATGTCCCCAGAGTCCCCAGCATCTGGCCTAGTACTGGACATAGAACTGGATGGGGTTGAAAAAAGCAAGACCTGAACCTTTGAGATTCAAGAGCGCCCACTGTGGGTGGGGACAGAGGACCCCTCCCAGGCTACTAACTGCCATTCATATGCCTTCCCGAGGGTTGGGAGGGTGCCCCTCTCTTGTTGTTTGTTTGTTTGTTTTTTGTCATGTGTGTACATGCTTGCACATGTATGTGTGGAGTCACGGCTCAACCTTGGACTTCATTCCTTATGTGCCATTCTTAAAGGACAAGCCCTCTCACTGGGAGACCCCAAACTCACCTACTAGTCTGGACCTGGCTGGCCAGCTAGCACCAGGGGTCTACTTGTCTCTGCCACCACACCTGGCTCTCCACACTGGTTGTGGGTATCACCCTTAATCCTTAGGTTTGCTTCTTGCCCACGCCACTGACTGAGCTGGCTCCCCAGCCTCAGAGGAAGCCTTCTCACACAGCTGCCATTACTGAGCACAAAGCTCACAGGAGATGGTCAAAGGGTGGAGCTCCAGGCAGCTGTGTCTCTAAGTCAGCCTGCAGCTAAGCCTCTCTTTCCTCAGGTTCCTCCGCCCCTTCTTTTCCTGGTCGTGAGGGAGACCTGAACTGCTTCTCTGAAGACTTCCTTTGCAGAAGGATGAGGGCTCACAGAGTGGCTGTCTCTGGAAACTAACCGATCACAGGTGCTTCCTTTGGCCATTTTGATTCATGGTGACTCTGTCTTCCTTCCTTCCTTCCTTCCTTCCTTCCTTCCTTCCTTCCTTCCTTCCTTCCTTCCTTCCTTCCTTTCTTAGCAAGGACCACACACGCACCACGCATACACATCCTTCCTTAGGGCGTGTCTGCTGTGGTGTCTGAGACTGGCTGGCCAGTGAACTCCAGGGATCCTCCTGTCTCTGCTTCCTCATGCTGGGATTTCAGGGCATGTCTCCATACCTGGTTTTTCTGCATGAGTGCCGGGGTGAACTCAAGCATACATGGCGAGTGCTTTCCTGGTTGAGGCACCTCTCCAGCCCCAGGTTTGGACTTCTTAAGTGTGGCTTTGATGCCTTCAGAAGGAGATGACACCACAATTACCCGGGGCCTTGTGGTCCAGAAATTTGAAGTACTTGACCAACAGAAGTCTTTCCACCATTCACACCACCACCGGCAATGACGTTTAACTTTCATTTAACTTAGGTGGAAATGAGTCCTTCAGAATACATGAGCGCTGTGTGCTGGCCCACCTCTGCTCCTTCTGAGAGCTCCACCCATGAGCATTTTCTCACCCCCCCACCGCCCATGTAAGAGCATTGTCTTGCCCAGTTCCTGCTTAGAGCATCCAGCGATCCTATCCTTAGAGCATCCCTATCACCCCAAGATTCGTTCACACTCCCAGGACTGCAGCCTCTGTGAACTCAGGTGCAGGGTGTGGGCGTGGCTTGACTTTGATGGAGTCTGTACTGAGCAGGAGGATGGAGCCAGCAGCAGGACAGCTGACCATGCTGCACAGTTGCCTGCATCTCTCTGCTCTGACCAATGATCCTTTCAGTTGGTGGCTGCTGGTTCTGCTTGTATTAAAATTCCTGTGTGCATGTACACACCACACATGTACACACACTAACCACACATACACATACCTCATACACACACACCAATACAGCACAGAGCAAAGAACACACACACCACACATACCACACACCACACATATACCACATACACCACACACATACCATACACACCACACATACATTCCATACACCATACACACACACACACACACCAACACAGCACACACATCATAGCACAAACACACCACACACACACACTACAATACATTCCATTCACCACACACACATACCAACACAACACACAGCACACACACCATACACACCACACACATCATCCCATACACATAACACACACACAAACCACACATACACATACCACACACCGCACACTATATATACCATACATACCACACCACATGCAACACATACCACATACCACATACCATACACACAATACACACACATACCGCACACCACACACACACACACACACACACACACACACACACACACATCACCACACCACCACCACCACCACCACCCTCTGTAGGAGAGCTTAGAGATATAAAGAACTGTGGGGCAGAGTTGCTGTGTGATATGTGGTATGACAATATTCCTTTTCCTTCTCTTGCTCTCTCCCTCCCTCTCTCTGTTCATTCCTCACCTGTCTTTTCCTCCCCCCCCCACTTCCATTCTGCATTTAACATTTGTCTCATTGCTGTAACACAGGACTCAACAAAAAGCAACTTAAGGGAGGGTTTTTCCCGTTCACACTTGGAGGGTACAGTCCATTCCACTGGGAAGCTGGAGGCTGATGGTCAAATTGCATCTATAGTCAGAAAGCAGGGAGAGAAGAGAAAGAGGAAGGGGAAGGAGGAGGGGAGGGAGAAGGGGAGGGGGGAGAGAAGGAGGAAAGGAGGGGAGGGGGGAGGGGGAGAGAAGGAGGAGGAGGAGAAAGGGAAGGGGAAGGGAGAGGGGAAAGGGGAGGGGGAGGAAGAGGGGGAGGATGAAGAAGAAGAAGAGGAGGAGGAGAAGGAGAAGGGGAGGAGAGGAAGAGGGAGAGGGAGGAGAGGGAGAGGGAGAAGAGGAAGAGGAAGAGGAAGAGGAAGAGGAAGAAGAAGAAGAAGAAGAAGAAGAAGAAGAAGAAGAAGAAGAAGAAGAAGAAGAAGAAGAAGAAGAAGAAGAAGAAGAAGAAGAAGAAGAAAAGGGTGGCAGCATCGACTGGTGCTCAGCTCCTTGGATCCTTTTTCTCAGTCCAGGACCTCAGGTCATGGGATTGTGATTCTCACACGCAGAGTGGGTCTTCCCACCTTGACCAACATAGAACTCCTCTCACAGGCATACTCTGAGGCTCATCTCCTCGGTGGTCCCTGACAAGCTGATGTTCAAAATTAAAATGAACTTTAGCCATGTCCCTTTCAGAAGTGTCCAGCTGGCTGGAAGTGAGCAGAGCCCAAGCAAATACAGCTCCTACTTCTCTCCAGGAGCCCCGAGGGCCCCATGCCGAGACCCCTAACTGGCTGGTGGAGACTGGTCAATGCTTTAGAAAGTCTGTTCTGGGGGTTGGGGATTTAGCTCAGCGGTAGAGCGCTTGCCTAGCGAGCGCAAGGCCCTGGGTTCTGTCCCCAGCTCCGAAAAAAAGAAAAGAAAAGAAAAAAAAAAAAAGAAAGTCTGTTCTGTGGGCTGCTGTGGCGCAGCACACATCCACACCCTCTCCCAGTGACCCCAGTGGCTGTAGCTTCCTTTATCTACTACAGCAGCTCTGCCTGCTTTGGAGCACAGCCCAAGGCAAGAAAGAGTCTTCAAACACACCTGTAATTTCACACACACAAGGATCTGAGGCAGGAGGATTGAGAGGTCAAGGTCTGCTCCAGTAAAAAGTGAGATAAAATAACAAGGCCCAGTGGTGGAGTGGATTGCCTTGCATGCTTGAGGTCCTGGGTTCAATTCCCAGCACCAGTAAACAAAGAAAAATTATATCTGCCTCATACCCTGGTATACACATGCTCACACACATGCATGTTCACCTACACATGCACACCCACACAGCACATGTGTACACATGTGCACGAGTGCACACACACACACACACACATACACACACGCTTATACATCGCTTGAAACCTAACACCACTGTGTGTGTGGTTCTCTCTAAAATTTGACTCTGTTCTCTGCAACTTTGGTATTTACTGATGCAACCTGCAGCCTACAGTTTCTTTTCCAGGCTCTACCAAATGGCTCAAATCTCAGGCTAAAAGATACCCACTGGTGAAAGCCAGGGGTCCCAGGGATGACTGAGTTAGCCCTGGTAGTCAGAATGTCACTTCTGATGTCCCAGTCTGCATGGAGGCTGTTGGTGGGTGCGGTTCAAGGCAGGATTCTATCTATGTTCTTAGGAGGACCCGTCGTTGGCTTTGCTGTGAAGGCTGGTTTCCCTGAGCCCAAGCATGCCTGCCAAGTTAGGTAATTGCTGTGATTTACCTCACAGGAGCAGTGTGTTCAACTGGGGAGAGGCAAAGGAAATGTCAAAGAGGTCTAATCGTGTGGTGTAAAGGAGAAGATGGAGGCCTGAGGGAGGGACGGGGCTCTCCATAGACTATCTCCCCTGGAGACCAACCGCAAGGGAAACCAGGTCACTGTGGGTGAAACAGAGGTGGAGGTGTCTCTGAAGTCCCTGGAGAAAGATGCAACTTTAAAAGGGTTTGAAAGGATTGTTTGGGATCTAAACGCGGGGGCAGAGGGATCTAACCTCCCCGGTGACATTGCAAGGCAGAGGGAACCAGATGTGTGGGTGATCTCAGGTCCCGTGAGGCATCTTGGATGTGGCAAGAGGTGGGTGCAGGACAGAGCATTTTGGGGTGGCATTGAGGACCCCAGGAACTACGTGAAATCTGGAGCCGACCTGCCTGTGCCAAGAGTGAGTGGATTTGATTGCATGGTTGCATCTCATCTGGGGTCTGTCGCTCCTATTTTAAGGACCTCTGAGGACATTATTGACCAGGTTGGGGAGACCCTCGTGGCAAGGAAAAGAGAGTTGAGCCTCTAGGTGCAGAGAATCCGTCCTCACACCAGCTGTCAGTGAGAATACAAGGCCCAGAATCCAGTAAATTGCAGCAACCACATGGACCTGGCAGGGGATTCTTGCCCAATGCCTCCCATGACATCATAACGCCTCCCACAACATATAATGCCTCCATGACATCATAATGCCTCCCATGACATCATAACGCCTCCCATGACATCATAATGATTTCCATGACATCATAACGCCTCCCATGACACCACAACACCTCCCATGACATCATAAATGCCTCCCATGACATCGCAGTCCTAAACGACCCTAGATCACACCCTTGTGAGACCCTGGTAAGTGGACCCTGCAGAACCCCACCTAAACTCCTGACTCAGAGACTGGAGGGGGAGGCACAGCCAGTGTGAGCTGCATGAAGCTGTCAAGAGGGTAGCCATACTGCCACCCAGTAGCAACTAACCCAACAGCAAACATAGCAGGAGCCAAGTGGCCCAGCAAGTTAAGATCTCCTCCATCTACTTCCCTGGATGAGGTCAGGATGGGACCTCTGGGAACTGGTGGACAGCGAATGAGTGTCTTAGAGGGAGCAGCCACTGCTAACGTTTGTGTTGCAGTTCCATAGCTCAGGAAACCACCCTTCTCGCTTGCTTGTTGGGTGCTGAGTTTGATCATGGCAGCCCTGGCTCCTGCTCCCAAGTGGGTAGCTGGTTGCAAGGGTGGAAATCTTCTTAGGGCAAGGGTTCAGCTGGGAAAGTCTCACCATGTGCTCTGTGCCCACACGGCAGTGAGAGGGCTGATGGAGCCACAGAAGCAGGCAGCCAAGGCGAGAGGCCAGCGCCTCTGCCCCTTCCCTGCTCCACAGTGACCTAGAGAACCTTGGCTCTGGGCCAATCAGCCCAGCTTCTGGTTTGCATGTGGCTGTATTTGCATGGTACACGTGTGTCCCATGCTTCCACTGAAAGGAGGCAGTGCCAACTTCTTCCTCTTTCTGAGGTCTACTTGCTGGGTGGAACTGCTTTCCCAGGATGGGTTCAGCCTGCTCATTGCTTGTTTGTCTAGAGAAATGAAGGGCTGGATGGACACAGTCCCCATCTGTTTGCTTCCTGGGTTCTCTTTAAAGCAGTTTAAGGGAAGAGAGCTCTGGAAAGGTCCGCCCCACCCCACTCCTCTCTGGCCTCATTTGGGACCCTGTTAAAAGGACAGAAGTTGTTTGTTGAGGAGTGGCCAGCTCATTTCACAAAGGCATGGGATGGTATCACGTGCTTTCCTATGCATTCTGGGCTTCTTCATGAGTCCTTGAAGGTGTCCAGGCCTGCGTCTTACCTGATTTCTGTCCCTGCTCATACCCCTTGTCTTAGTCAGGGTTTCTATTCCTGCACAAACATTGTGACCAAGAAGCAAGTTGGGGAGGAAAGGGTTTATTCAGCTTACACTTCCACATTGCTGTTCATCACCAAAGGAAGTCAGGACTGGAACTCAAGCAGGTTAGGAAGCAGGAGCTGATGCAGAGGCCATGGAGAGATGTTTCTTACTGGTTTGCTTCCCCTGGCTTCTCCAGGCTTGCTCAGCCTGCTTCTTATAGAACCCAAGACTACCAGCCCAGGGACGGCACCACCCACAATGGTCTGGGTCCTCCCACCTTGATCACTAGTTGAGAAAATGCCTTACAGCTGGGTCTCATGGAGGCATTTCCTCAAGGGAGGCTCCTTTTCTGTGATAACTCCAGCTTGTGTCAAGTTAACACACAAAACCAGCCAGTACACCCCTTTCCCGCTCGGACAGGGTCTCAGATCATTTTCCGAATCCTTTATTTCATGTTTGGGAGAAGATCTTCTGTAGCCTGTATTGGCTTTCAAATATACAGTATAGCCAGAAAGAGCTTGAACTTTGTATCCTTCCACCTCCACCAACCAGACACTGAGATTATAAATGTGTGTTGTGGTGCCTGGTTTAGAGAATGCTGGGGACTGAACCCAGGGCTTTGTATACTGAGATGGATCAGGATATGCTCACTACCTACTGAGCTACCTCAACCCTTCTTCTCTTCATTCTTCAGCTTAAGTGCCATTTCTTCAGAGAAGACACCCCCCCACACACACACAGACAGACACGCACACACTCATACTGTGAATAGTCTTATTATAGAACTTCTGTGCCCTTTGGCCGTGTAACACCCTTTAGTCAAACAATCAACTGCCATTAATGTTCTTGGCTAGAAGAATATTATTTCACAAAGCCGGGGGCTGGGGTGGGGGAAGGGTGGGGGTGGGGCTATGCTCCATGTACAACGGGACTGAGGAGATTTCCCTAGATGAATGATGGCCAGGGCACAGGGATCTGTGAATGAATGGATGGATGGATGGCGGTTGGCGTTACTGTGTAACCGGAGTCTTCACTTGTCCTTTGAGGGGCCCAATGGGGATGACTTAATCACCATGTGAGTCCCTGGCCTTCTGGTGACCTGACAGTGACTCCCTGGCATGTGGTAGGTCTGCCAAAGGTCATGAGAAGGGTGAGTTGGAAGATGATGTTAGCTGTAGTCAAGGCAAAAGGGAGGCTTCGGGCTGGAGCAGTTCTAAACCCTGCTTGGGTCTGGAACACATCAGATCTGCCCCGTGAGGAGGTAGTTCTTTGGAAGGGAGGGTGCCACACTTGAGACACATGGGTTCCAGGAGTCTAGGGGGTTCCTGCAACATTCTCTGGTCTGACCATTCCGCACATAATTATGTGCAGGGGTCCCTTGGGTAAGCCCCCGTGCCCTTGGGTAAACCTAATGGCCTGACCTCGTTGATCACAGTCCCAGCAACCATTCCCATCTCTCTCTGACCCTTACCTGATCCTCACAATAGGGTTGAGTGTCTAGCCAAGTAGCTCAGGCTTGCCTCAAACTGAAAATCCTCCTGCACTGGCTCCTGGAGTGCATATGCAGTCATACCCAGGAAAACCGGTTTGGATTAAGGAGAACATAAGAAGAGAATTAGCGTCCTCAGGGCTGGGAGAGCAAGGGGAGATGGAGGGCCCACAGGGAGGACAGCAGAAGAAGGGAGAGGGGAAGGTCAGGAAGGGCAGAGTCTAGAGCAGGACTCCTGACACATCTGCAAGGCTGTTTCCAAATGGCTTCTGTCTGAGGAATGCCAGCATGCATACAAGCACACACACACACACACACACACACACACACACACACGCACGCACGCACACACACACACACAGACATGGCATGCAGGCAGGCAGACACACACAGACACACACAAGACACACACAGACACATTCACACAGACAGACACACAGACATATACACACATGCACATAGACAGACACACAGACACATCCACAAAGACAGACAAACAGGTGCACACAGATAGACAGACACACATACACACATGTGCACACAGACAGACATGACATACATGCAGGCAGGCAGACATACACAGAGACACACACAGACACATACAGACATACACACACATGCACATAGACAGACACACACACACCCACAAAGAAAGACACACAGGTGTACACATGCACGTACACACACACAGACATGGCAGGCTGGCAGGCAGATACACACTCAGACACACACACAGAGACAGACACACATAGACATACAGACACACATAGACAGATACACATGGACATACACACAGAAAGACACACATGCACAGACAGACAAACACACAGACACAGACACACACACACATCACAGCACAGAGCTGCACCATGAGAAGCCACAACAGGAAACCTAGAAAGACAGACTTCTGGGATGGAAGATGGATGAATGCCTCATTCTGCCATTGGTCAGGCTGGTGAGATGGGGCTGGGGAGTGGTTGCAGGCTCATACCTTAGTCCTCACCACTGCCAGAGGCAGGGGAAGGGAGGAGGGACCTATTCATCTCTTCCTTCTGTCCCCAGCAGAGCTCAGTCAGGTGCTTCACCTTCTCTCCTGTCCCTCAGGGCCTCCCGGATTCTGGAGTCAGCTGATTAGGCCTTTCTTCCAGTCCCTTTCCATCCAGAGCCCTGCTCCGTGTGTGTGTGTGTGTGTGTGTGTGTGTGTGTGTGTGTGTGTGTGTGTGTGGTCCAGGGCTGTCCACACTTCCTGTGAAGGGATCTCAAGTCTCTGCTTAGAGGGCAGAGTGAGTCCCTGCTAACTGCTGACCAGAGATAGGAACAGGTTGCTTCTCCACGGTGGGTGAGGCAGAGTCAGACCAGCAGCACCCTGATGGCTGAGGCTTATTAGAGAGTGGTGTGGACATCTCTCGAGACCCTGCCTAGCAGGCTGTGGTCTGAGGGTTGTTCTAGGATTGGTTTTGGTCTTGTTTCTCAGGGGACTGGCACATGAGTCTTCACAGGGAATGTGAACCGGAAGGAAGGGCCAGAGGCCAGCCTCTCACTTGGGTCCCATTGGGAAGGCTTAAACCACCCGATCGCCCTACAGTTTTCCTCATATACTTCTGCTCAAGTCCCGCTGCCTAGTGTATACACTTTTCCTTCATCCACTCCTGTCCTGGGTGTATCCCAGTGTGAACACTGACTCTCTACCTTCCCGGGGGTCAGCATACACCCAACTCCAATCTAGTCATGTGGGCACCGGAAAGGTCCAGCATCGATGTACATTTCATCCAACAAAAGCTAGGACAGACTTCTGGAATGTTCTGTAGGCCATCCAGTAGGATGATGTCATTACGCAGGTGAAGGCAGGTACAAGATAGAACGAGGTCTGTCATTGGACGAGAAGGAGGATGGGCGGGAGGAAAGCTTTAGAGAGGAGGAGACTGGAGCGAGAGGGGGAGAAGCAGTGGACAGAACATGGAGGCGGATGTTAAGATTCCTCTCTGCTCACCTCTGGGGGCGTCCTTGGACACAGGGTGCTTCCTTAGCTCTCCTTCTGAGGGCTTCTGGTGGGCAAGGGATTCCACCCACTCTTCACAGAGTAGAAGCTCCCAGATCCAACCAAGCTGAAGAAGAGGCTCACTTGGGGCAGGGAACTGGCACTCGGGGTTTAGCCTCCTCCTTTTAACAGCCATTTGTTTTACGTAGGATTTTTCTTCGTTTGCTTATGTTCTTTTGCAGTGCTGGACTTTAAGCCCAGTGCCTTGAGGGGTCCACTTCTGAGCTACATCTCCAGGACTCGATCACCTCATAATCTGTTGCATCTCTGAGGCAACAGTCGATCCCCCTCGGCATCTGTGTAGACAGCGCAGTGGCTCAGATACAGGGGGACAAGGATAGACGTGCTCAGACAGAGACCTGGAGAGAGCTTGTCTCCCTCATGGACCAGTGATGGCGAGAATCCTGAGTGTTCTGGTTACCAAAAAGCCTGGGTTCAGGATCTCCTGGAGCTGGAGTTACCTGTGGCTGTGAACCAATTAGTGACTGCTCTGGGGACTGAATGGAGGCCTTCTGGAGGGGTAGGAGCCATTCTCAACTGCTCAGCCAACTCTCCAGCCCCACGGAGGCTGGCTGGCTGGCTTGCTTGCTTTTCTTCCTTCCTTTCTTCCTTCCTTCCTTTCTTTCTTTCTTTCTTTTCTTTCTTTCTTTCTTTCCTTCTTTCTCTTCTTCTTTCTTTCCCTCTCTCCCTTCCTCTCTTTCTCTCTGTCTCTCTGTCTCTGTCTCTGTCTGTCTCTCTGTCTGTGTCTCTGTCTGTCTCTGTCTCTGTCTCTGTCTCTGTCTCTGTCTCTGTCTGTCTCTGTCTGTCTGTCTCTGTCTCTGTCTCTCTCTGTCTCTCTCTGTCTCTCTGTCTCTCTGTCTCTCTCTTTCTCTCTCTCTCTGCATATGCATGTGCCTTAGTTAGGGTTTTTCTGCTGTGAACAGACACCATGACCAAGGCAACTCTCATAAGGACAACATGTAATTGGGGCTGGCTTACAGGTTCAGAGGTTCAGTCCATTATCATCAAGGCGGGACCATGGCAGCATCCAGGCAGGCATGGTACAGGAGGAGCTGAGAGTTCTACATCTTCATCTGAATGAAGCCAGAAGACCGGCTCCCACGTGGTTAGGATAGGAGTCTCATTGCCCACTCCCAAAGTGCCACACTTCCTCCAACAAGGCCACACCTCCTAATAGTGCCATTCTCTGAGCCGAGCATACACGAACCATCACAGTGTATGTATGTGTATGTATGCTTGCACACTCATGTATGCAGGTTGGTCGTTGACATTAGTCTTTTCTTTAGCCACTTTCCACCTTATATTTTGAGAAAAATGGCTGACCCTGGAGTTCACCGATGGGCTTTGATCTGCCTACCAACCCTGTGTCTGCCTGTCCCTACCTCCCAGGGCTGTGATTAAGGACAGGTGCTGCCGTGTGTGGCAGTTTACACGAGTTTTGGGTATCTAAATTCTGGTCTTTGTATAACAAAGCACATTTACCAAGCTGCCTCCTTGTGCTTTGAAACAGAGTATTTTTATGTGGTCCAGGCTGGCCTCACACTCACTGTTGAACCCAGGCTGCTCTCAACCCTACAACCCTATCCTCCTGTCTCACATCCCTAGAGTTAGAGTTACAGGTGTGGGCCTCATGTCTGTGGCTGTAATCCAAACTCGCCAGCAGACGTCAGTGGAAGCAGTGTGTGAGTGTGAATATGTGTGTGAATGTGTGTATGGTGTGCGTACGTATGTGTGCATGTGTGTATGTATATGGTGTGCATCTGTGAGTGTGTGCATGTGAGCGTGCATGTGTGTGTGTACTTTGTGTGATGTGTGTGTGTGTGCACATGAGAATGCATATGTGGGGTGTGTCTGTGGAGTGTGGTGTGTGTATGTGTGTGGTGTGTGTATGTGAGTGTGTACGTGAGTGTGTGTGTGTATGGTTGGGGGTCATACCTACTGATTTCATGTGTGCATGTGTGCATGTGTGTGTGCACTTTGTATGATGTGTGTATATAGTGTGTATGTTGTGAGAATGAGTATGTGTGTGTGTAGTGGGTGTGTGTGAAAATGCATATGCATGTGGGGTACGTATGTGAGTGTGTGTGTGTGTGTGTGTGTGTGTGTGTGTGTGTGATATCTACTGATTTCAGCCTCTCCCAATCTGAGTAGATTTCCATCTGTGATGATCTTTTCATTCTGCTGCACTCCCTTCGGGATTCAGCACCCAGAGATTGCGTGTCAGTTCTGACAAGCTCCGTAAGCTCAAAACAAGAAAGAAAACCAGCTAATTCTCTCCTTAGCCTTTTTCCTCAGAGGCTGTTATTAGAATATACTCTGGTGGGCCAGAAGTATGTTTTCACGTTCATTAACCTCTCCCTCCCCATCTCTCTCTCTCTCTCTCTCTCTCTCTCTCTCTCTCTCTGCGTGTGTGTGTGTGTGAGAGAGAGAGAGAGAAAGAGAGAGAGAGAGAGAGAGAGAGGAGAGAGAGAGGAGAGAGAGGAGAGAGGAGAGAGAGGAGAGAGAGGGGAGAGAGAGAGAGAGAGAGAGAGAGGAGAGGGGAGAGAGAGAGAGGAGAGAGAGAGAGAGAGAGAGAGGGAGAGAGAGAGAGAGAGAGAGAGAGGAGAGAGAGAGAGGAGAGAGAGGAGAGAGAGAGAGAGAGAGAGAGAGAGAGAGAGAGAGAGCGCGCAAGCGCGCCAAGGAGCACATGTACAGGTCAGAGGGCAGCTTGCTGGAGGCAGTTGCCCACTTCCACCACATGGCTCTCGGGATGGAACTTTACCCATGGAGACTTCTTGCCATCCGGGGAGCCGCTGTGTCCCGAATGTGCCAGTCTCGGCCACATCTTCCCTAACGATGCAGCATGTGGGGAAGACAGCGAGCACACTGCGAACCATGTGGGAACCCTGGAGTTCTGTCAATTCTCAGAAGCAGCTTGCGCTCTGAGCGCTTTGGTCCTCTGGGGGTGGAGGGGGCTGGGCCGGGAAGGTTTGCCAGCAAGTTCTGCCCACCAAGCACACGTGGGCGGCGATTTGTTTTCTGCATCTTTCTAGAGACTGCAGGCTGGCGAGGATTGCTGTCTAGTGACAGGAGTCTGAGACTCAGTTATGACAACTGTGTCAATGTCATGCATACCCTGCTTTTGGTGAACATGAAAAACTGCACCACACTGAAAGACTCCAGCTATGAGAGAGGGGCAGGAGCCAGCAGAGGGCAGCCAGAGTGACCTGTCTCCTACTATGTCCAGAAGAGATACCTGGGGATGGGGTCAGCACATGCATACATGTAGGGGATGACCTACACCGTGAGGGGTTTCAGAAACATGGACATGTTTTGGACACACTGTTCCCTCTGTTAGAAAAGCAATCGCCTGTGTTTATAAACGGACATCGCTGTTGCCATTTTTGGTTCCTAGAAATGCCCTAGGGAGAAGTTATTTTTGGTAAGGGGGTCTTCCTGCTTCAGTGTGTAACTGTGAACCGCTGGTTTGAAATCTTTTCTAGCATGGGCCAAGTGACAGTAAAGCAGGAAGTGATCTTGGTGGAGGATCTGCTAGGTGTCAGGCAAGGTGCTTGCCTGTGTGTGCCCCCATTGTGTGCAAACCTGTGTGTGCATGTGTCTGTGTGTTATGTGCGTGCTTGTGTATGCACTGTGTGTGTGCCTGTGTGTGCATTGTGCCTGTGTGTGCGTGTGTGTGCATTGTTTGGGTACCTGTGTGTCCATGTGTGTGCATTGTGTGTGCCTACGTGTGTGCATTATGTGCGTGCCTGTGTGTCTCTGTGTGTGCATTTTGTGGTTGCCTATGTGTGCATGTGTGTGCATTGTGTGTGCCTATGTGTGCCTGTGTGTGTGCATCGTGTGGGTACCTGTGTGTGCATGTGTGTGCATTGTGTATGCCTGTGCTTGCATGTATGGGTGCATCGTGTGGGAGCATGTGTGTGTGCCTGTGTGTGCATTGTGTGGGTATGCATGTGGGTGTGCATGTGGGTAGGCCACGTGACAAACTTGGGTGTTGTTCCCCATTTGGGCTTTTAAAAAAGTTACATTGATTTATTGTGCAAGCACACACAATTGCAGAGGTCAGGGGCACCTTCCAAGTGTTAGCTTTTTTCTGCCACCAAGGGGCTCTCAGAGACTGAACTCCATGCTGATGGTGAGCACCCTTATGTGGTAAGCTCCTTTGTCTGCCTCTAATCTTGTTTTCTGGTCTCTTGATGGCCTGAAACTCTGAGCCCTGGGGCTCCCCCTGTCTTGTCTTCCTGGTGCTGGGATTCCAAGCATGTGCCCCAATGCACTCTATGTGGGTTCTGGCGGTTGAACTCAGTTCCTCATTTTTGTGTGGCTGGCACTTCCCAGCCCAAGGTACATCTCTAGACGCTGCCCTCCCCCTCTGTTGTCTCATTACTCGAGAGGACAGAGCCACAGAGAGCTGAGACCTTGCCTCTGATGTCTCTCAGCCATTTAGCGTAGACCAAAGGTTTGAATGCGGGTGTCTTCATAACTTACTATACACCAAAACTTGGAAAAAGGAACATAAGACAAAAGCTATCTTACTTTTGGGGAGGTGGGAGGGTAGTTTGTTATCTGATCATTTGAAAATCCCAGAAGACTTAAAAAGGGGGGGGGAGGAGAAAAAAAACAACCCCACACTTTGGAAGAAATGATATTGAATCAGACATAAAGGAACAGCATGCTTTTGGGGCAACTTATTCCTCCCTCCACACTGGGTGGGCAAGGCATCTGTGTTCCCATTTTGGGGTGAAAAAGTGGATGGAACTGGCAAATGCAACTCAAGGCTGGATTCTGCCTGACTGTCCCCTTTCTATGGTGGGCACTATAGGGGTGATGTTGGCTGTCTGTGGCAGACCCAGCTCCTTCCCAGGATTTTCCCACCCTTTACCACCTAGTCCTTTTCTAGTCCCTCCAAATACTGTGCCTTGGGGATGGAGAAACTTTTGGTAAAACTGGCCTGTTGGGAAACAGAACAGACAGAGAACGAAAGCCAGGGGTGAACCCAAGCCACTTCTGCTGGGACAGCAGGACAACTAACCAAAATGTAACCATAACCCCCTCAACTATGGGCAGAAGTTCACTCTAGCCCTGTCTAATCCAAGGTTCACAGTGATGTATGACAATTTGGATAAAGACCCTTCAAGCTTAGGATGTCTCCAGATTTCCTGGTCCCTTAACAGGTGCCACATGGGTTTTGAATTTGGATCTGTCTGCCCAGCTGCAGAGAAATGAAGTAGTGACCCAGGCAGGGTTGGGGGTAGTGAAAAAGGTCACCATGACAGGCCCAGGCCCCTGGAAATTCCCTACTGCCTAGAATCGAGCCTCAGCCCTTCTACTTCCCTGAAAACCCAGGAGGTGGTTCTGTGTTCTCATGGGGGCACTTCCTCTTGTGGCTCTTGAGTTGGTATAGAGCCTGCAGGAGCCAGGATGCTCTAAGCCCCCACACTGGACTCACCCTGAGGCCTTCCACCTGAGTGCAAGCGAGCTGTGACCTTGAACCTAGAGCACTTCCATCAGCTGGGTCCCCAGGGACAGCTCTGCTCCAGGGAGTGACTTTCACACCACTTCACCCCGCAGGGCAGGAGCCAAGCAACTTTCTCCACTATGCTGGTAGTCTCTTGGCTTGGTTCACAGAGGGAGGTCCAGGGTGGGGTTAATGGCTGGAGACACCCTCTGAGGTAGCTCTGACCTCTATTTGACAATCACCAGAAAGAGCAGGTGGGACCACTCCAGGGTACCTCCAGTGTCCCCTCAGGAGAGTGAGCTATTGGAGACCTCCTGGAATGTCCCCTCAGTACTGGGCATCTGGACTGTGCTTAGAGATTTAAGGGCGAGGAAGAGAGGAAAAAGAGGAGAGGAGAGAGAGGAGAGGAGAAGGGAGAGGGAGAGGAGGAGGGAGAGGAAGTCCCTGGTGCCTGAGAGGCTGGGTCAGGAGCGCGTGGCCGCGGACGGTTGGGGGCGCGCCGGGCTGGGGCGCGGAGCCGCGGAAGGGGCGGTGCGTCGGGGTCCGCGTCGGGGTCGCGCGTCGGGCGCGCCGTGGCCCCGTCGGGGCGGCGGGAGCTGCGGAGCCGCCATGGCGGACCTGGAGGCCGTGCTGGCCGACGTCAGCTACCTGATGGCCATGGAGAAGAGCAAGGCGGCGCCGGCCGCGCGCGCCAGCAAGAAGGTCGTCCTGCCGGAGCCCAGGTACGGCTCCGGCCCTCTCGGTCCTTTCCAGACCTCTCCCTAGTCCTCTCCCCCACCTCCCGCGCTCTCCAGTTCCCTGTAGTCCCCTCCTGGCCCCTCTGGTCCTTTCTCTTCTTCTGTGCCCCCCACACCCCGCCAGTACCCTCCGCCCCGCTGTCCCGAGCTGGTTGCAGGGTTGTCTGTCAGCACCCCTGCCCCCTGCAGTAGTAAGTAGACCTTGAGTTCTCAGTTCTGTCACCAGCGCCATCACCTGAGCCACTTTCCCCAACTTGGACCCCTGGCGGCCTGCCCTTTCTGGAAAGGATGACAGGAGAGCCACTTGAACCTAGCCTGGTCTTGCAAGACTGGAGGTTCCCGTTGCACCGGCTCAGGCTGGCCACTCGCTGCCAAGTTGCCTTTAATATCACTACTGATTTATTATTGATTTTACTGAGGTGTGATATTCTCTTAGAGGTGTACTTGTCCCGGGGAGTTCCCGCCGGTGTTACAGAGTGGGGCTGTGGGCTCACTTCTTAACGGACCCCACTGCCAGTTGCTTAGCCGGTGTGGTTTCCCGAGTTGACGATAAAATTGGCTCGGACTCTATAGCCACCCCTGAACGGTGCAATTCTGTAAGGATCTAAACCGAAGCTACGCCCCCTTTAAAATGGTCAAGCATGACACACCCATGTGGTGCCAATGTTACTCACCTTCATGTGTGGGAAAATATATACATTTATTCTTCCAGTTTGTTGAGCTCCTGGGGATGGGACCCAGGGCTTCATGCACGCTAGGTAAACAGTCTGTCTACCTAGCAGCATTCATAGACCCCCACCCCCAACCCGGAGAACATTTCAATGCTGAGCGATGGTCAGATTATTTTTTCCAAGCGTGTTTGTGAGCCCCGTGATCCAGGGAGCATCAAATCCCTGTGCTGTGTTTGCTAGGAAGAGTCACACTGTACACACAGCTGCGCTGGCTGGGTATTTTTGGCTTGCCTTCCCTTCCAAGCCTTGGCCCCTCGCTGGTTTTTGGGGCGTGTTGCTCCTGACAGAGTAAACCAGGCACAAGGGGAGACTGGACAGTGCACACCCTCCTAGAGTTTAACCCATCTGAAGTTCACTGAAAACAGGACTTGACTCAAATCTTCAGTAAGTGGGAGGGACCAGACCCAGGACTCCCCAAGTCACAACCAAGCAAGCCTCAGTAGAAAACTTTCCCTATGGGGGGGGCATGTGGAAAAAAAATCTTCATTTCATTCTCTCTTCCCTTTCCTCTGCCCCCACCCTTCCAGGGGCACGGAATCTTAACTATGTATGGTTTCTATATATAAAACCAATAAATCACAACTTATGGGGAGCTTGATGGGGGAGAGAGTATATAAGATTACTAAAATTAGGAATGTCTGTCTACTCATTCCCCCCCCCTTGGTGTTTTTAACCTAGCTTGACTTTTCTGTGCATGGTTGCTCTTAGGTGCACACCCCAGTGTGCCTCACTTCTCTGTACAATACCCCTCTGCTTTGACACGGTCTTCGGTGATACTTTGTTTCAAAGGAGATGTGCTAATGGCTGGGCTTTTGAGTCTTGATGTCTTAAGGTTAAGGGATGTCTATGGGAGAATCCAGTGAGGTTAGAGTCCTTCGAGGACTGCTAATCTGCAGCTGTTTTTCAGGTAGACCCTTGAATTAGACCATCTGTCCCCCCTCCAGGAGTCTAATCTGTTGCCCATTTGTCTCAGTGGCTTCAGCGCCCAACCAATAACCAACCACTCAGCCACAAATGCTTCTGGTTCCTTGCAAGGGTTTGACTATTGGAAGACACTGTTCAGAACTGTGTTTGTCCAAAGAGGAGCATGTGTTTGAACTTGCCCCTTGGTCTTTCACTATCGATTTTTTTTTTTTAAATTTCTAACTAATTATCTGGTCACTCTCAGTATTCTTTGTGCTTCCTTATCTCGTTACTTTGCCTCTTCCCAGTCTTCAGTAGACAACAGTATCTCATTTATGTCAACAAAACAGATCTGCAGGGCCCAGTCTCCCTTCTAGTCAAGGGAAAAAAAATCTCAGGAAATGGAACACTGAGCACAAGGGGAGACTTGGCCTCCTGTGAAGTGGCAAGAAGCAAATGTTTCGTTATGCTGACACATTATTCAATTAACAGGCTGATGGGTGTAAATCCTCTGAAGGATCACATCTCTGCTTTACTTCACCCAAACATTTGTTGAGCTACTGGAGCTGATAACGGGGCCTGTTGGAGGTGGCAGTTGTGACCCTTGCAGCCCCATTAGCCAGGGCGTTTATATACTGTGTCCATGGCATGCCGTGATGACGAGAAATGTTCCGATTGAATTGGGTCTAACTCATGGGTGAAGGCCCAGAGAGCCAGTTTTTAAGTCATGCCATGACTAAGACAGCTCTTTACACTGGGTCCATCTCTCTGATTACTTTTCTCAAACAGAATGTTACTGAGTCGACTTGAAGTCCCATGTGGCTGAAGGGAGTTGAGTAATGAGGCCACGTTTTCCCCAAAGAGACCCTTTCTGTTTACTGGATGTTGACAAAGTTGGGTTCTCCACTGGGATGTGGCTCTTGTCAATCATTCGTGCTAGTGAGTGGGGGAGCAGAAAGAACACAGCTTGGGCCGTGGGCATGCCAAGGATGTGTAGAAGTTAAGGACAACCGTAGCCATTGGTCTATGCTGCCCAGTTTGTCTGAGTCACATCTTGTTCATGGATGGGACAGCTGACCCCATCCCCACCCCACCCCCTGTGACTGACCTGGAAAGGGCGTGGCCATCTGCCCTTTCACGCTGTGGTCACTGGAGAGAGTCCTCCTCCCTCGTTCAACTTTTAGGACACCCCCTGGCTTCCTTCTGTGCACACGGCCTAATGTGGAAGAATGGGATAGGAGCTGAGAGGGATGGGAAGTAGCCAGGTGGTGGCTCTCTGCAAGCTTCCCGTCCACAGCTCTGCAAACCAACCAACCCGCAGAGCCTGGAGGGAGGTGTTTTGTTTTTGACAGGAGTCATTCTAAGATGGAGTGGCGGGGGGAGGTGGGGGACACAAACTGGAAAGACAATTTGTTCTGACATTTCCATTATTATCTCATTCCTGGTCAAAGTTAATTTGTGCCAGTGACTTGGAGAGGCAAGGGCTCCTTACAGCCGGGGGTTCTTGAAAACAGAGCGATCAATTTGGGATGAGGACCTGCCCTGTGGAACACTGTAAAACGCTTTAAATCGAAGCCCCGTGTGTATCTCTTTGAGGTACAGGCAGTCCCTGGTTCAGCGATCTGTTCTTAGAGACAGCCTTTTGAAGCACTTGCTCAGGACTCCCACGAAGCCTTGCCTAACTCCCATGAAGACAGGCATAAAACTCTCGGAAGGATGTTAAGGCTGGGGGAGACGCATGGAGAGTCTCTGTCAGCAGATGGATGGATGGATGCCAAGGGGGAGAAGTTAGATTGGAAGCAATCGGGGGGGGCTCTTCTCCCAGGGACCCCCAACAATCCAGACAAAGGAAAGGTGTCTACTACATCGTGGCACAGGAACCAGCATTACTGGGAATGTCTCCTCTGCCAGATCTGGGCGCCATCGTGTGTGGCGCATAGCCACAGCAAGCGTACACACCGTTCTCTTGTTTCTCAGAGGGATCTGTGCTCAAGAAGACCAGGGAAGGGAAGGCAGATAACCGTACAGAGGGCACAGGATGAGGGGTGCAAGGTGTAGGGAGTGGAGCAAGGTTCCCCATTCTACCAGCGGAAGCAGTTTAGCACACCAGGGTTGCACAGAATAGCAAACCACCTCGCTTCTTACCTCGCAGGGAACGGATGTAACTTTCTGTTTTTACGGATGTAATTTTCTGTTTTTTTATTCTGTGGGGGGGGGTCGGGGTCGTGTTGGGAGATCCCTGGTGTGGCTTTGGGACATCAGGAATATCCTCGGAGGCTGTGAGAGAGCAGCAGCTCCTCTGGGGCCTCCGGGGAAGGTAATTATGATTAATCGAGCCTGCAGGTGGTGCCCTGTTTCCCTGAGCCTGAGGCCAGAACCACGGTGTGGCGCCTAGCCTTCCTGGAGTGGTGGGGAGCTGCGGTGGGGAGCTGCGGCCAAAATCCCCTCCTCTCTCCCCTTCTCTCTTTCTAAGAAAAAAAAGCTAAAAAGGGAAAGATGGTCCATTTAGCTTTAATAATAAAATCACTATTCCAAAGAACCTTTGCTTATTAGAGAAGAACGAGAGGCGAAGACTACTGTTGGAGAATGGTGAGGAATGGCGAGCTATGAGCACGGCTGTCTCCCCATCCCTCCATCCCTCCGTGGTCACTGGCAATTGGAACAGAAATGGCGAGATCGGTGTGCTGGCTAGTTTTCTGTCACCTCGTTACAAGCTAGAGTCATCGGAGAGGAGGGCGCCTCAATTGAGGAAAAGCCTCCATAAGATCATAAAGTAGGCAAGCCGGTGGGCAGTTCTCTTGATTAGTGATTGATAGGAGATGATCCCGCCCGTTGTGGGTGGGGCCTGCCCATTGTGGGTGGAGTCATCCAGGGCTGGTGGTCCTGAGTGGTATAAGAAAGCAGGCTGAGAAAGCCATGAGGAGCAAGCCAGTAAACAGCACCTCTCCTTGGCCTCTGTATCAGCTCCTGCCTCCAGGTTCCTGCCCTGACTTACTTTGGTGATGAACAGTGATATGGAAGTAGAAACCGAATAAACCCTGTTTTCCTGAGTTGCTTTTGGTCATGGTGATCATCACAGCGACAGTGGCCCTGACTAAGACACTGGACACTTTTACTTCTGCCTGTGTGGTTATGGCTTGGAAGTCACAGTGTAGACATACAGGCGGGCCACAAACTCACAGAGATCCACCTACCTCTGCCTCCCAAGTGCTGGGATTAAAGGCAAGTACTACCAGGCCTGGCTTTTCCACCTCATTTTGGGGGACAGTGTCTCTCACTGAACCCAGGACTCATTGGCTTGAAGAGACTGGATGACTAGCAAACCGTAGGGTTCCATTATCTCTCCAGTTCCATCCCAGCCCCCAGAGTTAGACACACACTATTACACACAGTATTTATGTGGGTGCTGGGGATCTAGACTCAGTTCCTACTGTGCACAGGTGGAGGCAGCTTCTCCCAGGTGGTTAATGCATTCGTGCGCCATTTGCACCTGGTAGGGCTGGGTGACCCCTCTGTCCCTGCTGCTCCAGTCTCTCACTGGCTTCCCTCTCTCTGTTCTCACTCTCTGTTCTCACCACTGCTGCAGAGTTGGAATTCCCAGCCCTTCTGATTACTCCGTGGGTCTGTCCTCACACCCTGTAAATGTCACTTCTAATTTTAGAACTCATCTTTTGGGTCCTCTGAGCTTTGGCCAAATCATACGCATATTTAAATACACTTTATGCGAGGCCCTGTGGGAGCGGGGTTCTGCACCCAGATACCCGGTGGCTGGTGAAGGTCAGCTTGGACTCAGCCTTGGGTCTACGCACACTGCTTCCTCTTTCCATGGTGTGAGAGGCAGGAGTGGGAATGGCATGAGAGGAGGGCCCTGAAAACCCTCTGCCACCTAGGTCTCTCTTCTTCCTGTGCCCTCCTTCCTATCTGTGACGAGTGTGGAAGAAGAAAGGTTCCAGAACAGGAGTCAAGAGCTGGACAGTCACCCCTCCCCCCAATCTAAAACACATGATATCTACTCATTGCTGATCATGACATGTTCCAACACAAACCCTGTCATAACCCTATTTATTTATTTATTATTTATTTATTCACTCGTTCCTATGGAGTGGAACAAGGGGAGAGAGCTATCGAAGACTCTCAGGCACAGATAGCTGGAGAGGAAAAGGCAGTTTTCCACTACACTCCCAGGTTGCTGGGGTTGGGTGTGATAGCATGCTTTGGAAAAAGCAGGACGGTGCTGGGAGTGGGGATCAGTTGGCAGAACATTTGCTCAGTGTGCATAAGACCCTCAGTTTGATTCCCACAACAGCTTGTAAACGAGGTGGGGTGCGCACATCTATAATCTCAGAACGGGGAGGTGGAGGCAGAGGGTCAGGGGTTTGTCAAGGTCATCTTTTGCTACATAGTGAGTTAGGGGCCAGCCTGGGCTACATGGGAGCCTGTCTCAAAAAGGAGGGAATGAGAGACAGAGAGACAGAGACAGAGAAAGACAATCAGAATAGAGAGACAGAGAGACAGAGAGACGGACATACGCCCAAGCATGTATACATATGCATACACACACAGAGAGACAAAGAGAGACAGAGAAACACAGGGAGAGACAGAGAGACAGACATGCATGCATACACACACACACACACAGAGAGACAGACACAGAGAGACAGAGACACACAGGGAGAGACAGAGAGACAGAGAGATCCACAAGAATGCTTGTACATACATACATACACGGAGAGAGACATAGACAGAGACAGAGAGACAGAGAGAGACAGAGACACATAGGGAGAGACAGAGAGACAGAGAGATCCACACGAATGCTTGTACATACATGCATACACAGAGAGAGACAGAGACAGAGACAGAGAGACAGAGAGAGACAGAGACACACAGGGAGAGACAGAGAGACAGAGAGATCCACACGAATGCTTGTACATACATGCATACACAGAGAGAGACAGAGACAGAGACAGAGACAGACAGGCAGGCTCGCACTAAGCAGCAGTGTATGGGAAGCCCTGGTGCCAGGCTGCCTGGAGGAGGTGGAGGCAGAACCATGGAAAGTTGAGGGGTGACTGGCTGGGGCAGGGCAGAGCAGCTGCTGAGCCCTAGAAGCAGAACTAGGTTTGCGCCCCTGTCGTGTTTTCTCCACTTTCTTCTTTCAGCTGCCTAGTGTGGTCTTGTGTGTCTAGACCTTTCTACACAGCACTCCCTCCCCTCTTTCTGTCCTTTCTCTCTTCTCCCTGCCCCCCAATCCCTTTAGTGAGATCTGGGGTCTTCACAGGCTCTAGACTCTGTCCCTTCCTTCCCTCGTGGGATGAGGCTGCAGGCTTCAGTAGTAAGTTCCTCCACTCTCTGTGAGACGGAGCAGACCGTAAAAACTCAGAGAGTCCCACCCTTGTATTCGAGGAGCTCTTGGAAAGTGCACTGGCTGGTTTTGTGCCGTCGACTTGACACACGCTGGAGGTATCGCAGAGAAAGGAGCCTCAGTTGTGGAAATGCCTTCATGAGACCCAGCTGTACGGCATTTTCTCAACTAGACCAAGAGGGGGTGGACCCAGCCCATTGTGGGCGGGGCCGTTCCTGGGGTAGCAAGCGGGCCCCGCAGACGGACTGGAGCAAGAAAAACGAAGTCTTCAGCGACCTCTGAGCGTCCCCACCTCCGCTGTTTTGTGCTGGAGGGCGGGGCTGCCACCCTTTTCTTCTCCCAGGTGCCCACCAATCAACATTCAAATCAGCATCAGCACCCACCCCACTTCCTGACGAATCTGATTTTCCTAGAATTCTGTCCTTCCCTCACCGTAGGGAAGGAGAATGTCCTGACTTCCTGCTCTTCCCCTAAGGGCTTCTTCCTACCAAAGTGTCCCTTCACCAGTCCGCCAAGGACTCCACTGGGACCCTCACTAAGCAAGGACCTTTGGACCAGACAAGAAGTCTTCCCTCGGCAATGTGTGATAACCAAGTCCAAGGTTTCCCAGGGGCTGTCTATGGCAGCCACTGCTTGTAATGGACAGGGTGCCCAAGGTCCTCGGTGCTACCGCTTGGCATGTTTGGTTCATTTGACTTTTTTTTTTAAGAGTGTAGTATTGAGATTTTAGAGGAGTTCTTGTTTTCATGATTCTTGTGATTTTTCCTGATTGTTGTACCCAGGGCGTGACAATGGCTTCGTCCTTAAAATGTTATTTCTGCTCTCACCCTGAGAGACCTTGGCAGCATGGGGAAAACCTGGCTGCCTCTGTCCTGAGCCAGGTGCCACCACAGTAAGGAAATGCCTTCAGAAATTCGGGGTTGGGGATTTAGCTCAGTGGTAGAGCGCTTGCCTAGCAAGCAAGCGCAAGGCCCTGGGTTCGGTCCCCAGCTCCGAAAAAAAGAAAAAGAAAAAAAAAAAAAGAAATTCACTGGTTCCTTCAAAGTGGGAAAAAGAAAGAAAGAAAGAAAGAAAGAAAGAAAGGAAGGAAGGAAGAAAGCAAGCAAGCAAGCAAGCAGGCTGAGCAAACCGTGGGGAGCAAGCCAGTAGCAGCACCCTTCATGGCCTCTGCATCAGCTCCTGCTTCCTGCCCTGCTTGAGTTCCTGCCCTGACTTCCTTTGGTGATGAACAGCAATGTGGAAGTGTAAGCAGAATAAACCCTCTCCTCCCCAGCTTGCTTCTTGGTCACGATGTTTCTGCAGGAATAGAAACCCTGACTAAGACAGAAAGTGAACAGTTCAGTCACACAACTCTGACACCTTTGGAACATTTGTAGCGTCACAAGGCTGTCCTGTAGTGCAGTCTGAATGCCAGGTTCCTTCGGTCCCTGTGTGGTTCTCCAAACACAGCCTCTGAGCATGGTGGCTCTCCAGCCTGCCTTGGCTTTTATGGGGAGATCTCTGGTTCCTTGTACACTGAAGTGTGCACATTGCTCTGTAGTCTGCTCAGTGCAGGAGCGGCCATATTTGGTAAGAGCTGAAATTCACGAAGATATCAAAGAGATAGGTGTAAAACCATCCCGGTTACTATAGGCGTAGTATCTTGGGTGTTGAAAGTGTACGTGGTCAACTTAATCCTCAGTTCTGTTTTAGGAAGAGACTTTTGGCCCTGTGAATGCTTTAAAATCCATGACATCAGTTCTGTGACCAGGGTTTAAGTTAGGGTGTGGAGGGAGGTGTGGGCTTATACATACATTTTGCCTGTCACCTCGACAGCTATGGGCTGTTGGGTGCTAAGTGGGGATGCCAGGCAGGACTGAGAACCCTGCGGTTGTGTACTGGGATTAGGAAGAAGGTGGACCTTAATGGTGCTGAGAGCCTCCTTGCTTTATGAGGAATGTTAAAAGGAGCTTCTCAGCGACTCAGAAACACAAATCCTATTAGACAGGGAGGGCACCACTCTCTTAACCCTGGTGGTCAAGCCGTGCTGTGTCCAGAGCTGGGTGTGACCGAGCACTGAGGCTCTCCCTCCTTCCCAGCAAGTATTCTGAGCCATATTCCCAAGCAGCACACTCTGGCGACTGCCGCTGTGCGAATGCCAGCCGGGGGGGGGGGTGTCAATATTTCGCATCATTAACAAGAAGATCTGTGGTGGTTCCCTAGTCATCTCATGCAGGGTTTCTGTAACGGCGTGGCTCTCAACAGGGATTTAAGTTAAAATTGTACTAGAAGTGCCTACACGAATCAACCTCCGTGTGGCTGCTCAATACCAAAGACCGTCTTTTAGCTTCAAAGGCATCGAAGGCTGTGATTCCGGTTACATCCTCTTTGTGAGGTATGGGAGTCTGGAGGGTGTGGTGGTAGGGCCAAGCTCTTGCCTACCTTGTGTGAGGCCCTGCTCAAAAAGGGGAAGAAAGACAGGAGGAAGAACCTTCTGTGCGTGCCTGAGGGGCTTGCCGGTGGCTGATAGGTCCAGTCAGCACTGGTCTCCGGTGACATCAATCCCAGATGCTGTGCCTCTGCAGTGTGGTCTCACCGAGTTCCAGCAAACTCTGGTGTGTGCTGTGCTCCGCGCTGTGTCACACATGCATACGTGTGAGTGTGCGTGTGGAGACCTGAGGTTAGTCAGGGCTAGTGAGAAGCCACCCACATTGGTTTGTTGAGACCAAGTCTGGGCCAGAATGCACAAATTAGGCTGGGTCGGCCAGTGAGCGAGTGCCAGGGATTCCCCCAGACTCTGCCTCTCCAGTTTGGGGATCAAACTCAGGTAGTAGTTGCGTTTCAAAGGCAAGCAAGCATTTTGCTGTCTGAGCCATCTCCCCGCCCTCCAAAATCTCTTTCTTATAAAGGCACTCTGACTGGAGAGAATTGTAAGTGAATCCTGTCACTAGAACATGAAGTGTGAAGGATGGTGGTCGATCTCTTAAGTGGGGTGGAAAAGAGTTTCTATTTATGTAAGCATCTCTGGACGCTCTCCCTCTGGTGAGACCTGGGGTCTTCACAGGCGCTTGACTCTGTCTGTGCCTTCCTTCGTTGTGGTATGATGTTGCAGTCCTCCATAGTAAGTTCCTCCACTCTTCCTTAGATGGAGGAGACTGTGCAAACTCAGAGAGCCCCACTCTTGTACTCGAGGAGCTCTTGGAAAGTGCCCAATCTGGTCACACATCTCTGACACCATTGGAACATGTGTAGCGTCACAAGGCTGTCCTGCAGTGCAGTCCGAATGCTAGGTTCCTTCTGTGTGGTTCTCCAAACACAGCCTCCGAGCATGGTGGCTCTCCAGCCTGCCTTGACTTTTATGGGGAGATCTCTGTTTCCTTGTATACTGAAGTGTGCACATTGCTCTGTAATCCACTCAGGGCAGGAGTGGCCATGTTTGGTAAGGGCTAAGTAGTGGCTCAGGTAGGACACCACCTGATTGGCAGGTGTCTTCACCCATGCCTCTGTGGACTCCTCCTCTTCCCTCTGACAGACACATCCAGGGTCTAATCAGTAGCAGGTTGACTTGCTTATATATTATGAGAACAGATGCCCGCCTGGGTTTCTGTGCTGTAGACTAAGTGGCCTCCCCGATGGCTCCTGCAGAACATGCAGCACAGAACCGGGGCTGCTCTCTTTGGCAGCACCACACCACTGCCACTTCCAGCTCAGCGCTTGGCTTGTGGCTCCCCTCCCATCTGTCTGGGACAGTGTGCATGCTGGCAGAGTCCATCTAGGAAGGGGTGATGAGACTGTGGCTCCATAGTCCCTCTGCTTCCCCAAAACAGGCTTGGATCTGAGGTGTAGACTGGTCCTTACCAAAGAGACCGCCACGACTGTCTGACTTCTCGCTCCCACTTGTACACGCGTGCACATGAGACCTGAGACATGCTGGCCGCTGTTGAGTCATAGATTTAGATTCAAAATTACTCATTAACTGTTGGCTGCTCCGGGTCAGGGCAGAGCCGCAGGAGTGGGTGACAATCTGGTGATATGGATTTGATGGATTCGAGCCCAGTGGTCATGGGAAGGCTTGGTCCTCCCATGGTCCTAGCGTCTGGAGAGAGACCACCTAATGCATCTTCAGGAGTCACAGTTCGGGATGGAGGGAATGGAGAAGAGGACATTGTGTCGGTGAGGAAATGCTCACAGTTTTGAGAAATGCAAAAGGAGAGTGGTACTGAGTCAGGGACCTGCTGCTGGAGATTTGCTTTAAAATACTTTAAAAGGTGGAGAACGTATGGGAGGTGAAGGAGCTTCAAATCCTGGTGGCTGCTAAGGATGGGCCCTACTCTTGCTGGCTGCTGCTGCAGATACACAATAACTTGTAGTTGTAGTTGTTGTTATTTTGTTATTACTATAGACAGGATCTCATGTAACACAGGCTGCTTTCTTTTTTGTTCTTGCAATTTGTATCTTTATTTTTCTATTGGATATTTTTTAAATTTACATTTTAAATGTTAATTTCCTTTCCCGGTTTCCGGGACATAAGCCCTCTATCCCATCTCCCTCCCCTTCTTCTATAAGGGTGTTCCCCTCCCCATCAACACCCCCCCCAACATTCCCTACACTGGAGGTCCAACCTTGGCAGGACCAAAGGCTTCTCCTTCCATTGGTGCCCAACAAGGTCTTCCTCTGCTACATATGCAGTTGGAACCATGAGAGACACAGCCAGAGCATGTCAAATACAGAGGTGAATGCTAGCCACAAACCACTGAACTGAGAACGGGATCCCCGTTGAAGGAATTAGAGAAAGGATTGAAAGAGCGGAAGGGGCTTGCAACCCCATAAGAACAACAATGCCTACCAATCAGAGATCCCAGGGACTAAACCACTATCCACAGGCTGCTTTTAAGCTCACTTTGGAGCCAAGGGTGACCTGGAATGTCTGATATCCCACTTTCTGACTCTAGAGTGCCTGGGTTACAGAGTGCACCGCCATGCCCATTTCCGGCAGAGCTAGGGCTGGACACCGGGGCTCGTTGCATGCTGGGTAAGCAGCTTGTGCCCCGAGGTACATCCCCAGCTCTGGTCTGGGAACTCTTATGGCGATGGCGAGGTATGAAGGTGCTAGCTGCACACTTGCAGGGTGGAGGGCCTCAGTGGTCACACGTAAGTTGACGGTGACAGCATCACACAGATGCACAGTAACTTCCTGGTGCAAAGGACTTCACTGAGCCTCCTCAGGATCTAGAGTCAGAGCGTCGAAGATAAAACCGGACCGGAAGGGTGGGAGAGGCTACCTAGTTCAGACAAGCTGCACTTCAACCACACTGTCACCCACACGGCTTCTTAATAAGATGCCTGCAACAACTTGCTATTTAAAATTACACCTGTGAGCTGGCTCAGCAGGTGCTTGTGGCTGAGCCCGGTGAACTGAGTTTGATCCCCCAGGACCCACATGGTGGAAGGCGAGAAACAACTCCCACAAATAGTCCCCTGACCTCCACATGCGCACCAGGACATGCGCACAACCCTCCTCCACCCCTAACATTTTGCGATGATTTATGCATCTCTGAATACACCAGTATATGAGAGGAAGCAAAGTTTTATGAGAGAATCTGGATAAGCAAGAGCTACAGAGTCTCTAGAGAAGGTGCAGTGTTGTGCAGAAATCAATCCGACCTCCAGACAGCGTGTGCATTCCGGAAAACACGGGGGGCTGGGACCTCGCTGGTGGCAGAGGGCATCTGCCCACAGGGGACACAGTTGTGGGTTCTGTCCCCACCACTGAACAAAGCCTGTGAAGTGGTTCTCACCCTACCTTTAACACAGCTCCGCATAAAATTATCATCACCGCTCGTTCATAGCTCTAATTTTGCTAGTTGTGAATTGAAATGTAAAGATCTGATATATAGGATGTCTGATATGAGGCCCCTGTGAAAGTGTCCTTGCCCCCCTCCCCCAAAGGGGGGTGGTTTGCAAGCCACAAGTTTGAGAACCGCTGCCCTGAGGCACTTTGTGAGTGGATTCTTGCCGACCCAGAAGAGAAAAGACACAAAACAGCCAATAGGATATCGAAACACATGAGGCATGTGGCAGAGCCACGTCCCCAGTCCTCGGAGTTGATTTATGAACGGGTAGCTTTGAGCTGGGAGGGTCTGGTGGTCTCTGATAGCTGCTATTAGGTCAAAGTATAATTCTACGTTTCCTGCAAACAAACAAACAAAAAAGATTTCTAGAGCATTTAGTTACAAAGTCTTGGTGGAAGCACTGTGTCAGGATTCAAAGGAATGTATCTCTGTGGGCCCTGGGGGGACACCGGGCTTTCCTAAACAAACTCTGAGCCTACAGACCAAATGTGTCTGGGGAGACACAAAGACCCCAAGCTGATGCTCTCACGTGACTCAGATTGCTGTACTCCAGGTTGAAAGACCCGAGTGCCCTTAGGGGAGGTGGAAGGACCAGAGGTGATTGAAGATTTTATTTAAAAAAAAAAAAAAGGATTTTCGTAATATTTGCAGGTACACAAGGAGGTATGAGTATCGAAGGAAATGAGTCTAGTCAAAGAGGAAACTGTATCACTCACACCTCCTATCCATGGATCCAAAGGACCTTTTTTAGTGAAGCTTGTATTAAAACAAATAACACACACACACACACACACACACACACACACACACACACATGCATACACTTGAACACTAAAAAAACAAAACAACACTTACAAACAAACAAACAAAAAAGACAAAGCTTTCAGATTTGGGGCATTTTAAATTCCAGGTCTTCAGGTTAGTGGTGCATTGGGTAACTGTCCTTGAATGGGTTAACTTAGACTGTCCCGTCTTTGCCTGGTTATACCCACTGACAGACCTTTGGGCTCACATTGCTTCAAGGAGCAGACATCAGGCAGCCAGTGCTGAGGGGCAGGTCTTTTCTCTCAGCGAGTGACTGCCTGCTGGCCAATTTTCCTCACAGGAGGCAGGTGCTTCTTCCCAACAGACACTTTGGCCCCGACGCTGAGCTGGGCGTTCAGGAGTCTTCACATGGCTGTGCAGGCAAAGCAGTGCCTCTGGGACTTGCTGCTTTCCTGTATCCAAAGAAAAATGACTGATCCTTCGGGTGTGTTTATTTGCTGTGTTCTCCTTGCCTGTGAGCCTGCACCTCCGGGCCCCGTTTCTTCTCTTTGTCCTTGGGGGGCACCCCTTAGCTGATGCAGTCCTGCACAGTCTGAGTACTCCATGCCTCCTCTCCAGACGAAGCCCTGCTGGGCAGGAAGCATCAGCCCGGGCTCGACTCTGAGCAGCTGAGTGAACCATCTATGTCTCTTCCTCCCAGGGAGAGCATGGATTTACGGAGCAATGTAGGCTGGAGGCTCATGGGGTGAAGGCCTACCAAGTTCAGAGTGGGCAACATGATGAGATCCTGTCTCATAAACAAAGAGAAAAGGGGGTGTTGGGCATATCTCTCAGCGAGCGAGTGCTTGTGTAGCACGCACTAGGTTCTGGGTTCAATCCCTACAGAGAGAGAGAGAGTTTGATATCCTGTCTGTGAAAGGGCTGATACCCAAAGCAGTGAGCTCTAAGGTAGACGTGCACAAGGCAGAGTTCTTCATGATTGTGACATCCGGAACGCCTCGTTTTTTTTCCTATGTGCAAAAGTCATATTTTACGATGGTGATTCTCAAGTTGTGGGGCGTGACCCCATGGGAGCCGAATGACTCTCTCACAGAGATCACCTAAGGCCACCAGGAAACTCAGATAGTTACATTATAATTCACACCTAACAAAATTACAGTTACGGAGTGGCAACGGAAACAATTTTACGGTTGAGGGTGACTCCAACACGAGGAACTGTGTTAAAGGGTCTCAGTGTTAGGAAGGTTGAGAACGGCTGCCCAAGGAGATGTTATTTTTAAACTGCAGATTTGGATACATTGGGCTCAATAGCTTTTCTTAAGCTGTGAGAATTCATCTCTGTAGACATTTCCGGGGAACCTTACATGAGAAAAATACCAGCTGGGGGGTACCAAGGAGATAGGAAGCTAGAACCTGTTGGGCTCACAGTGCCAGTTAGAAACCAGGAGCCTTGGGCGAGCATATCCTGGTAAGCTCATTTGTTTTGAAAAGTAACTTTGAAGGCTCCACCTGGGTACAGGATGTCACGATTGGCAGCCCGCCTTGCTGTGTCTGAGAAACTGAGATAAAGGGAAGCCAGGTGCTCTCTGGGGGTTGTTGAAGGTCAGTGCTGTTGGGCAGGGTGTGGGTTAAGCTCTGGTAACAAAGACTCACATTACATCAAGATCACTGGAGAGGCCCAGGGTGTGTGTGTGTGTGTGTGTGTGTGTGTGTGTGTGTGTGTGTGTATACAAGCATGTGTGTTCTCCGGTGCATGAATGTGTGTGCATGTGTGAGCTCATGTGTATGAGTGTGCAAGAGTGTGGATGTGAGTGTGTGCTTGTGTTTATGTGCATGAGTGTGCATGAGTTGCAAGAGTGTGCATGAGTGTGCATGTGGTTGTGCATGTGTGCATGAGTGTGTGGATATGTGTATTGTTATGCTCATGTTTGTGAATGTGCATGTGTGTGGGCATGTGCGTGTGTGCATGAGTGTGCATGTAGATGTATGTGAGTTCGTGTACATGTGTGTGTGTGTGTGTGTGTGTACGTGTGCCCATATCTGTGTGGGTGTACGTGTAGGAGAGTGTGTACATGTGTATGTACATACTTGTGGAGGTTGGAGGTCAGAGGTCAACACTGCTTGTCTCCTTCAACTTCTCCACCTTATTTTTAGGCAGAGTCTCTTCCTGGGCTCCCTGATTAGGGCAGTCTGAGTGGCTGTGGAGCACCGGAGATCCCCCATCTCCCCCTCTTCAGGGCTGGGATTACAGGTGTGTGCCCTGGTGCCTGAAATTTTACCGGAGTGCAGGGGAACCAAGAGAAAGAATGCTTTCTCTTTGTCTACTGAGTGGTCTCTTCAGCCCCTGAGGAGTTTTGACCTCAGGCTTGGCAAAGAGAAGCCAGTGAATGACCAGCTCTGCTGCCCATGGATCCCTGCTGTCCCTGCTGTCCTCACTACCCTTCCTGTGTGCTTTTGCCCCAGGCCAGACACCAGCTAATGAGGAGCTCAGGCAGGGGTAAAGGAGGAGCCCAAGGCAAGCCAACTTCCTTTAAAGGAAGGGACATGGCGGCCCTTGCCCCTTTCTGTCAGGTTTCTGATGATGAGAACTTGGTTATGTGACCCCATTAATTCTTGAGGTGCACTGCCTAAGGGCTGGTTGGGATCTTCTCTGTTCAGGTGGAGGATGGGGAGGAATGGTGTCTTTATCATCAAGGGTCCTGGATACAAAGGCTCACAAGCTGCACTTGGCCAATCAGGGGACTTTCAGGATTCGGATCTCAGTCTCCATATACTCTTCCTGGCTCTGATCTGTCAGAGAATTGTTTATATGGGGGCTACCTTAGGGCAAGCTCTGCAGACTTACAGGGAGGTGAGGTGTTAGGCGAGGTGTAATCCAGTGACACCCCTGGGAACCCTGGGTCATCTTGACCTGTTCAGAGTGGAGAATCAAGAACCATGAAGGGTTAATGGGAGCACTCACTGTGGGGCCCGTCAGGAACCTCCCTCTCAGCAGTTGCATTGTACACAGCATCCTCGAGGGCAGCCCCTGGAATGGCCTCCTTAACCTGCATCCTAAGCAAAGACTACTTCCGGCCTTAATCACGTCCTAAGTAAACACGAGTTGGCATGAATTTATCCAGACTGATTCATGGATTTGTTTAGAAAAGGGATAGTCCCCCACTCCTCTTGTGGACACTCCGCGGCGATACACGGGTACGTACTGACTGGTGTGATTCCATCCCAGGATGGTGGCTGCCAGTCCTCAGAGGCTCACAGTGACGTGGGAGGCAGAGAAACCCGCGGGCTGGCCCTGGGAGGTCGTCAAAGGTCTCCTGGTTCTGAAGACTCCGAAAGGGATCCTTGAGGCTTGAGTTGCAGGCTCCCATGTGAAGGGGGAAAAGACACGGAATGAAAAGGCAGGAGATGGGGTCATCTTTAACAGTAGTGGGGGCCAGTGTGGCTGGGTAGAGCTTGCGGTGCTTGGGATGAGGGCGTGGCCTGGGCGTGGCTTGGTTGTGGGCGGGGAGAGACTGGCTGTGGATAGGGTGTGGCCAGGCATGGATGAGGCAGACCTGTGTGTGTGTGTGTGTGTGTGTGTGTGTGAGAGAGAGAGAGAGAGAGAGAGACAGAGACAGAGACAGAGACAGAGACAGAGAGACAGACAGAGAGAGACAGACAGACAGACAGAGAGAGACAGAGAGAGGGACACACAGGTTATGGCTGGGGCATAGCTGGGATGTGGCTTGGGTATATGTAGGTGGGGAGGGGCTGGGGTGTGACTTGGATGTGGGTGGGACAAAGCTTGTGGGTGGCTTGTGTATGGATGGGTAGGCCTTGGGACCTCTTTAGAAATGTCTTTTCTAATGAGCCAGGGCCCTGGAGTATTCCAGGTAAGACAGACCCAGGCTTAGATTCTTCCTGCCTCTCCTCTGAGACCTGTCCTAGTGGCTGACGGTAGAGCAGCTCATGAGTAAAACCGACTCTTGAAGCCAGTTCAAAGCAGTGGTTCTGATTGCCTTGTGATGGACGGACGGCCTCAGGTGCAGCTCACCTTTCAGATGCAGTCTGTTCAGGGTTAACCGTATGTGGAGACTTTTCTTGAATTTCTAGTAAAATGCAAGTACATTAAGTGCACTGCCGAGTAGAGGGTGCCGGGGGGACGGCTCGGCTTCCATGAGCTCACAGTACAACCAGGAAATCCAGAGTTTTCAACACTCACGTGTCCGGCGGTTCCTGTCTGTCATCCAGGGCAGGGGATGGAGGCTATAGGACACCTGTGGGTGGATGACCCACTAGCCTCACAGAATTTACATGTTCCAAGCTCAGGGAGAGGCTGTGTTTGAGAAAAGGCAGGGCGTGTGGGCTGTGGGCATGGTGGCATATATCCTTTAGTGCCTGGGAAGCAGAGGCTGGTGGATCTTTCTGAGTTCTGGGCCAGCCAGGGCCACATAGCAAGACCCTGTTGCAATGACAATAAATAAATAAATAAATAAATAAATAAATAAATAAATAAATAAATAAATAAATGCAAAGGTGACCTATGATAGAGGAAGAATAGACCTTGAGCTTCACAAGTTTGAATACATTAGTGTGTGGGCATATGTTTGCATCACACACACATACACACACATACATACACACGCAGACACACACACACAAACACACACCCACAACACACACAAACACACACAGGTGCACAGAAATACACACACAGAAACATACAAATTCACACATGAGTGCACACCACACACAATACACACAAACATACAACACACAAACACACACACAAATACACACAAACATACAACACACAAACACTCAAACACACACACAAATACACACAAACATACAACACACAAACACTCAAACACACACACAAATACACACAAACATATAACACATAAACACTCAAACACACACAATACACACAAACACACACATAAAATCACACACTAACACACAAAACACACAAAAATACAATAAACACAAACATACACACATACAACACACATAAACAGACACAAACATACACATAAACACACAAACACACAACACACAACATACACACACACACACACACACACACACACACACAACTTGGCGCTGACTGTCCAGATCTTGTTGGAGTACCATGAGGAACTCTGAAGTCACAGAGCTTTTCTGCTGTGTGTGTTCTCAGGGACAAATGTCTGTGGGTGCTGTATTGTTCAAGGCTGTGGCATTTATATGTAAGAAATGGAGTTGATGGAGGAGACCAGGGAGGAGCTGGCCCTCATCTGCATGGTGAGACACGGAGCAGCCTGTGTGGTCTGGTGGCTTTAAACAGTGGAACCAGGTTTCCATGGTGACTTTGGATATTTCCTTCTGGGTTGTGTGCCTAATGAGTTGTTTGTGGAAAATCTCTAGCAACTGTACATTAAAAAACAGAATGCCAAAAATCCTGTGGTTTCGTTTCGAAGGGCTTAGAGTTTGAAGGGTCTGCCAGCTCGCTTCTTTTTTTCTTAAAGAAGCTGGCCTGCGGTTTGTGTCCCCGATGAATGGTGGCCACTGCAGTCTGGGTGTACGTGGTTTGCAGAACACTTGCATGCATGCACCAGCTGGTCTGGTCCCCCCACCTGCTTCCTGTGCAACTTGACTTTTATGGGAATGTGATGCCTACTGGGTAAAATATTTATGCCCCGTAATAAAACAGCCAGACCTCAGGCGGAACTTGGTGGATTTTTATCTGTGGAAGCTGCACAGTTAGATCAGTCATTACATCTTCTCCAACAGGCACTGGGACTTGTCTCTCTTCCTGTGGCTTGAGATCAGGTGTCTGGTCCTTCAGTTAATTAGGTGTGTGTGTGTGTGTGTGTGTGTGTGTGTGTGCATTGAAGTCAGAGGACAGCCTGGATCTACTTTCACCATGTGGGTGTCCTGGGTATTGAACTTAGGAAGTCAGGCTTAGCAGCAATCACCTTTACCAGCTGAGCCATCTTGTCAGCCCATTTGCCTGCTTTAGCAGTAGAGACATTTTATCTGTGGAGCTGACTGTCCTGAGCCCTCAGCAGGGTCTCCATAGCCCTGATGGGCAGTGCTGCTATCTCTCTACCCAGCTGCCATTAAATTTGAAGGAATCCACTGGACTCCAATCAGTATCCAATTATAGCTTGGCTTGTCTCATGTGAAAGCCGTCACCCCTACTCTGGCCTCATCCGTCTGCTAGCATCACCTGGCCGTTTTCATCTCCCTCTACCTCCCAGTCCCCTTGGGTTATTAAGAAACACATCCAGGCAGACATATTGTCTCACCCCTAGCTCTTTCTGCTCTCTTCAGGTACAAATTGCTTCAGATGTTTAATCAAGTCACATGTGGATCACTCTCCCCCTCTCCTTCCCCTTTCCCTCCCCCTCTACCCTCCCCCTTCCCCTCCTCCTCCTCACCTTCCTCTGCCAAAGTCTCCCTATGTAGCCCAGGCTGACATCAAACTCAAGATCCTCCAGCCTCAGCCCCTGAGTGCTGAGATTAGAGACAGCACAATATTTTAACATTAAAAGCTTCCCCCTTAATTTTCATTTCAGTCATTGCCTATATATTTGTCTGGTCATCTAGACCCCTGGGTCTGCCAATGCTGTTCTCGATTGAATTATTTTATCCCAGAAATTGGATCCCTCATGGTTGTATCATTTTCCACCCTTGTAATCAAGGGGTGTGCACTGTTTTGTGGGAGGCTGAGAACTTCACTTCTTTAACTCAGTGCAATTATTTTAGGACCCATCTATGTCGTCTAGTGCATAAACCCCTAGTGCATTTCCCTCTGACCCTCAGTTTTGAGACACTGGCACTGGATAGTCTGATTCACTATGTAGGGCAGGCTAGCCTTGAACTCACAGAGATCCACGTGCCTCTGCCTCATTCATCTTTTTTATTGCCAAGTAATATTCCACCAGGAGACTGTCTTCACAGCTCTTGTGGACATGTGTATTCTTTCTAGGCTTTCGCCACTGAGGGTAAGGCTGAAATTACCAGCCAGTCACATGTCATCTTTTATTTGATTGTATGCATGCAAATTTCCAGGATAAGTGCCCGGGGATGGAATGTGGGTCTCACGGAAGTTGAGACCTGATGAGGTGGTTGAACTTCAAGGTGCTGCCAAGCTCTTTGCTGTGCCTGTTCCATTTCCCAGTGGTTATCCCACATCTTTGCCAACCTGGAATTTGGTCTTTCCTCAGAGCAGCTACTCCGACAGGGTGTGGTGGAGTCACACTGTGATTTTTTTTTTTTTGTTCTTTTTTTCGGAGCTGGGGACCGAACCCAGGGCCTTGCGCTTCCTAGGTAAGCGCTCTACCGCTGAGCTAAATCCCCAGCCCCACACTGTGATTTTAATCCCTCTTCGTAGTCTGTAAATTTCTTCCCATGAAGCTCCCACCCCTTTGTATGTTTGCTCATACAAATATATATTTGTATATCGGGTTGATTTTTTGTTTTATATTTTTGAGATGGGGCCCCATGTAGCCCAGGCTGGCCCTTAACTAGCTGGGGATGTCCTCTATCTTCTGATCCTCCTGCCTCCACCTCATACAAGTTTTTAGATTGATGATCACTTTAAGTTTCTGTTTTAGACTTTTGTTTATGTGCGTAAGTGGTTGCCTGTGTGTGTACGCGCATCATGGTGCACGCCCAGTGCCCTCAGAGGTCAGAAGAAGGTGGTGGGTCCCCTGAGACTGAAGTTACAGACGGTGGCGAGCCACCCTGTGGGAGCTTGGACTCTCACCAAGAGCAGCAGGTGTTCTTCATGCTAGCATCTCCAGTCCTGGCTTGGCGAGTCCTCTTTGTTGAATTGTAAGGAGCCACCTCCATGTGTGTAGGATCCAGGCTTCAGCCAATGGCGATCTGCAGTCTCTTGTCTCAGACTGGCCCATATCCTTCATCCTCCTGAGTTCTGATGGCGAAAGGGAAGTTTTGATGTCCATGGGCTTGGTTTTCCCCGCCCGGTGTTGCAGTATATTTAAAAAGGTGCACATTCTGGTTCATGCAAGTTCCCACTCCACGCAGATCCATGAGCTCTTGCTGTTTGTCTGTCACCGTTTTCACACATTGTCCCCTTGGCGTGTTGTTACCACACCTGATACACACATTGCATTCCAGTGGGCCGTATTAGCATGGCCCCACGCCATACTAGCCCCAAGCATCCTGTAGCCTGCCACGACTTTCTGTCATGAACTCTACTCACACAACAGTTAACCCAGCAGCCAGGTTTATGTGTTAAATGCTCAGTGCATAATAATACATCTACACAATTAACTTACAACCAATCGATAAGGATATAAACCACCCACCTAGATAAGATATAATTTGTTCATCTAGACATATAAACCCTGTACACATCTCTTAAGAATAGCCATAACAACCTGTAAATGTGCAGAGAGAAATCTTAACATCCATCTCCATGTTCTCTCAGTTACTCTCCTCTTCTTGCTCTGGTCTCCTCCTCTCTACAACTTTTCTCCTGCCCATCCTTCCTTCTCTTCCAATGGCAGGCCTCGTTCTATCCTGTACCTGGCTTCACCTGCATAATGACATTAACCTACAGCACTTGTTTGCCCTGTCATGTGCTGTGTGTGGAGACCAGAGTCAATGCTGACTGCTGTGCCTGGACCAGTTTCTACTTTAGGTTACTTTTAGGTACTGGGTCTTGCTGGCAGGTTCCAGGGGTCCGTCTGTCTCTGGTGCCCTCAGGGCTAGGGCTATGGTTGTGTGTTGCTGGCCTGGATGCTGCAGGGGTTCTGGAGATCTGAGCTCAGGTCTTCACATAGTTTAGCGACTGAGCTATCCCACGAGCCCTGTGGCTCAAGCATTGCTCTCATGACAGATGTCTTTGTTTAATCCCTGGGGGGCAAAGGCTTTTTGTAGTTTTCCCCGAGGAGTTCTGTGGCTCTGTATTTTAAGTCCGCGATGCACCTCAGTGCATCTCGAACTATTTTCTGTGCGCGGTGATGGAGGAAGAGAAGTCGCTTTCTCCAAACCAGCAATTAAACATGAGAAATATTGGGAGATATAAGCAGGAAATGAGTTCGTAGAATGGGTTTCTAGTGGTTAGAAAGGAAATGGGAGCTTTAAATAAAAGATAATTGAATCGCGTTGAAAACTCCTGTGTTTGAGTGAATCAGACTCCAAGGCTCTCCCCCGACCTTTACAGGAGGCAGATTCAAAAGTCTCAGCCTGCCAAATTAGGAAAGAATTGGGAGTCAGAATGGAGTGGGACTAGGCTGGTGCTTACTCGGCGTCAGGAACATTCCCGAAACAGTCTCTGGAGGTGTCAGGATGGTCCGTGAGCCAATCATAACTCGTGAGGCACCGAATCAAACAGATTCCTTAGTTCCTCAAAGAAGGAAAGATTCTGTCTTCCAAAGGCATCGAATCAACACACCCCGTCCATTCTGCATTGATCTGTGGCCCTTCCTTGAGGCAGCATATGACAAACTGAGAACTGAGTTTGCTGGGTTCCACTTTTAAATCCACCCTGTTTGAAAAGTTTGTTGCTAGTTAACTGGGGGTGGGGGGGTTACTTCTTTCTCTCTGTCCAAATTTCAAGGGCTGTGGCTGAGATCCAGTGTGGACTTGATTGAGAGATAGACGTAGGGATGAAGGGGGTGCAATTCAGAGGCAAGAATAGCTCTCACATCCCAACAGTCAGTGGTTGAAGGATGGTCACAGTGGGGCAGGGGAGAGAGCACAGGTGTTTACACTAATGGTGGTGAGTCAGGGGCCTCTGCAGGCAGAGAAGTCAAGGAAGCTCCATCAGCCACGCCCCGGGGGGACTCAAGTGTCTTAAGCTTGCATTTAGGAGCTAAAGGAAACTTTCTAGAAGAAAACCCTTGTGGGATGCCTCAGATTAGGCAGGGTTTTTTTTTCCACACTAGAAGCTCGATACAGTGTATAAAAGTATCCACAAGTTGAGTTTAATCAAGTTTCAAAGATTAACGCCCTTCAAAAACATCAGGCAATTTCAAGACAAACTCTGAACTTGGGAAACTATTTAAATAGCAGTCATGGTTTCCTTTCTAGTTGCTGTGAGGAAATAATCCAGTAAAAGCAACTCGGGAGAGAAAGGTTTACCTCTTAAATTTGGGTTACAGCCTTCCCGCAGAGTTGTCAATGCAGCAAAACCTTGGGGCAGGTGCGGCTCCACAGGAAGTTGGAGCAGCCGTGGCTCCACAGACAAGAATAGCAAGGACAAATCCTGAATGCTTACACTCTGGGCCATTTTCTCCTCTTTTATAACATTCAAGTCTCAAGCCCAGGGGATACTACTGTCCACTCTTAGGCTAGGTCTTCCGGGGTCAATTAACACAATCAAGTGGATCCCCCTTTTCCAGAGACCAACCTGATCCAGACAATCAGTGAGTGTCTTCCCCCGGTGATCCTTGACACAGCCTTACAGTAATGATACATGGCAACTTGAGTCCTCAGTATTATAAAGAGCTAAATAATCAAATACCTCCCCAAAGGGGGCAAAATATCTGGGGGTATCCCAACCCAGAAGACACACCAGCCACAGATAAAGTACTTACTGTGTTTAGGTCTGCTCTGCCTAATTTACTATCCAGGCCCATACAGAGGCCAGAAGAGGGACACTGTTCACAGTGTGCTCGTGGAATTGGCTCTGAGTGGAAAGCATGCACATGTTCTGTAATTACCGGTAGGTGAGTCATGTGGTATCTGCAGTTGACGGGATTCCCCTCATCAAAGGCCATGATTCTACATGGAATTTCTAGAGGTCATGAGGTACAACAATAAGTAGATGGCTCTCCTGTGCTGGGAGCTGGCTTAGATCCCCAGCGGGCTCAGAGATCCTCTTGACACAAACACCGAAATTGTTTTAGGATGGATCAAGGTGGCAGAGTCTGTTTATTAAACATCGTACAAGTCAGGCAGGTGAGATGGCTCAGCAGGGTAAATTGGTGCTTCCTGCCAAGCCTGGTGACCTGAGATTGAACCTTGTGAACCCACACTGTAGAAAGAAAAAACTGGCTCCTGTGGTTCGTCCTCTGAAACAGGATAATCTACTTAAACAGACCCACATACATAGTTAGAGTCCGTGTGAGTTGTCCATCTTCTTTAATTAAAAGGCAAAGGTTGACACAGAGACCAGGGAAGCAAAGTCCAACTGTGTGCTGTAAGCCAGAAACTCAACTCCTCTAAGCAGGAAATGAGTTCGTAGAATGGGTTTCTAGTGGTTAGAAAGGAAATGGGAGCTTTAGCAGACCCCACACAGACACCAGCCAAGAGAAGCTTGCCGAAACCTGGTCAGGGTTTGATTAAAAAGGGGCAGAAGGAACAAACCCGTGAGAGACATCAGGAGGGAAAGCTTCTCCATGACAGGTTCCTCATAGCACCCCCTGCTCATGCATCAGTTGAGCTACAAGACAGACAAGGTGGTATCAAAAGCAGACAGACAGACAGACAGAGTCAGAATAAAAGTTTGAGAGTCCTGCATTCCCACCCCAGCAACTTACAGGAAAAATAAGACAGGAACTCGGTGTTGATCCTGAATCTGGGAAAATGTAAGCAGCACTGATACCGGTCCTGACCCAGTGAGTATTTATCAGTTCGTTCTTCCGGTATCGACACATGTGCATTCCGCTCACTCGCGCACAGAAGACTCGCAAATGGGTCACATGCCAGTAGTAAAGCAAAGATCAACGAATCTAGAAAGAGCAGAACCGTCCTGCGTGTGCTTTCTAGCCACCGTGGAAGTGAGCCAGAATCAATTATTGGCAGGTACCTGTCGTCTCCAAGAACTCAGAAAAAAAGCGACGTGCGCATAAATGAATTGCAGAGCAGGGAGCAAATATCGAGGGGAATTAAAAAGCCACGCGACTGGAGAGAAGAATTGAAGCAGGTGTGTCAAGAGCCTTGGGATGCAGTTACATCGACGCCCACAGGGAACACAATAACTGCTAAGCTACCTCAGAAAGAATTAAGGCAGTCCGTGTAACTTCCTACGCCAGTAAAGGAGCAACAAGACCAGACCACAGCATGCTTCCTCGATGGGCTGGGTGGGGCAAATGCAGGCCTGTGCTGTTGGCTCTGCAGAGGCTCCGGATGATTCAGTGGGGACCGTTGATGGGCTCTCACACAGCAGCAAACTGTCAGGGATGGTATGGAAGCGAGACCTTTGCCTTTTACTGTTTCAGTGCACAGACATCAGCCTGCAATGAACGCTGTTCCAGACGTGAGAGCTACAGCTTGGAAACATCTCCTTTCTAAAAGAATTACTTTGTTATTTTAAGCATATACATCTGTTCCAGTGTCTAAAAGAGGACCTTGGATACCCTGGAACTTGGGGCATGGGAATTTGTGAGAGACACTGATATGGGGGCCTGGCAACAGAACCCTGATCCTCTCTCTGCAAGAGCAGCCGGTGCTCCTAACCACCGAGTTGTCTCTCCAGCTCCAAAACCTCTGAAACGTCTAAAGGGAAATACGGATGACTTTACAGAGTCTGAACACAGCAAGGCACAGATTTCCCATCCCAGGAATGATCAATAAATTGGAAGTCCTCAGTGAAGTCAGAAGGACACAGCGAGAAACAAAGAGAAGATGCTAGGGCCAATTGGGGGAGTCGTAGGCATAAACTTTTGCAGCCTACTTTTAATAAGGGTTCAACCTCTCTTCTAGCCGGCCACGCAGCAGAGGTAGTGGAAGAGAAAAGTTATTAGGATGTGGGAGAAGTGGACCTGTTCAGCAATAGTTCTTTGGGGGTGAGCTCGATCTTCTTGGCAGCAGTTCAGTCCCGTAGCAAACACCAAATACAGCTCAGCAGCTGCAGACCAGTCCTTTCTGCAGGCAGACACCAGGCAACTGTAGTTCAACCCTGAAGAAACCACTCATCTTGTTTTAGCAAGACATCCTTTTCACCTGTGTGCCCCAGCCAAACATTTGATGTAACTGACTTTCCAAAGAAACCAGAAGTCTCCACTTCAGGGGTGATGACAGAGTTATATAGACATCTGACAGCATTTCCTTCCAGGTTGCATGAAGAAGCCTTACACCCAATAACCAGGAAAACAGCCCAGTGAGAAGGCAGGCTATTTGATGAGGCTCCTCCCAAACCAGATGTATTGATCCTGGTCAGCACCTACAGATGCACTCAACGTCGCCGTTCACGAGGGAAATGAAAGTTAAAATACAAACTGGAACAAGATCTCCCCGACACAGCAAGGTGTCTAAAGATTAGAAGGGATGAGCTAAGTGTTGGCAGGGTAGGGGGGCAGCTTGAAACACCACAAACTGTCAGTGGAGATGTGAGGCCACAGGAGCGCTTGGAACTGTGGGTTTCGTGGTTTTCCTTGATGGATGGTAGGGTTTACCATGAGAACAGCTCTCTCACCCTTCAGCATTTCCCTGTGAGAGGTGACAACATGTGTTCTGAAAATGCCAGGGACGTGGATATTTAAGGCACTTTCATTCATAACGTTCCCAAACTGGGGGCAACAGAAATGTTCACAAACAAGTGGAGAGATCTGTAAACCCTGAGCTATTCCTGCTGCAACAGAAGTTTGGCTGGGGGCGGGGAGGCTAAGGGTGTAGCCCCTGGGCTAGAGAGAAAAGTGAGCACACGAGACAGCCCAGCACATAGGCCAATGTGGGCCATACTCTTGACCGGCAGCACGTGGCCCATGTGGAGAGTCCCCAGCTGCCTGGACTGTAGAATCTGAGGAGGCCTTACCCCCATCTGGGGCTGGTGGAAAATTTTGTGTCTATTGTTAGGACAGGGAGTTACAGGGTATGTGTCCACATTCTCACTCAACAGTGCTACCAAGCTATGCATTTAATTATGACTTAGATGTAAAAAAAATATTCTATTTCTATGAGTACACCATACCTGTCTTCAGACACACCAGAAGAGGGCATCAGATTCCATTACAGGTGGTTGTGAGCCACCATGTGGTTGCTGGGATTTAACTCAGGACCCCTGGAAGAGCAGTCAGTGCTCTCAACCGCTGAGCCATCTCTCCAGCCCTTTGAAAGGTCTTTTAAAAAAGTAATTCTCAATGGGTAAAGGCACTTGCTGACAATAGGAATTACAACCCCAAACCCACAAGGCAGAAGAGAATTGATCCCCACACCTTGTCCTCTGCCATCCACACCTGCACCGCGGGTACCAACACATTCCAGATGTGAAGTGTGGAAATGGTTTGTACGCTCACCGTCAGTGGTTGGCACACTTGCATTTCACTCCAGCTGAGTCAGAGGCTCACTTGGGAAGCCCACCCTCCTCCATTTCCCATCTCCACCCCTGTCTGCACCACACGTCGTGGCTTAATGTGTCCATTGCAACTTTCTGAGCTCACCACTGTCTCCTGCATCTGGCGCTTGGCCGTGACTTGGCTGTCCTTTCATACCTAGCCCTGGAATCTTACTCCTCTTCCAGAGCGCACTGTCTGCCCTCGAGTCTGTGTTGTCTTATATAAATTGCTTCTTGTTTCTGCATCCTGTGATAGTCCCCGCGGGGTTCTGATGGGCTCAGACTGACTCTGTAATGAAATTTGGCAGGTCTTTGAACGCTCCTAATGTTCAATCTCTCTGTTCATAACTGTTTCTCCACTCTTTAGTCTCTCCCTCTCCGTGATTTATAATTTCTCCCCGTAAACATCTCATGCATAATTTTGGATTTAATTTCGAGGCGTTTCAGGTTTTTTATTTTATCGTAACTAGACTCTTCTCTTTTAATCATTTTCTGAATTGGTGATGCACCAAAGTGATTTCAAAACACCAACTCTGTACCTGGGGTGTCTTTTGCTTTTGTTTTAGGAAGAGATTGATAAGAAGGATTTGATGCAAATGCATGCCTAGGGCTGTGTGGGAGTATGCATACTGCATGTGTGTATGTGGATACGGCTATATATGCAGTATACGTGTGGCTATGTGCATATCTGGGGCTGTGTGCAGGATGTGTGTCCATGCATGGGGTCATGGGTTGGGTATGTATGTGGTATGTATGTACATGTATGTAACTGTGTGGTATATGTATGTAGATGTGTATACATGGGTCTGTGTGTAGAATATGTGTGCATGTATAGGGCAGTGTGAGGAATATGTGTTCATGCATGGGGCTATGTGGTGTGTGTGTGTGTGTGTGTGTGTATGGGACTGTGCAGGGTATATGAGTGTGTTTGTGTGTGGTGTTGTGTTGTGTGTGTCTGCATATGACTGTATTGGGTATATATGTGGTATATGATGTGTGTGTATATGTATGTATGTATTATGTATGTATATATGTATGTAAGCATCTGCATGGGAATGTGTGGGTGTGTGTGTGCACCCATATGCACATGTGGGATTGTATGTGGTGTATGTGTGTATGATGTGTGTGTGTGTGGTATGTGCATGTGGTGTGTGCGTGTGCACGAGACTGTGTGGGGTATGTGTGTGGTGTGTATGGTGTGTGTGATATATGCATGTGGTATGTATGTGTGTGTGCATGTGAGTGTATGTGTGGTGTGTGCGCATGGGACTGTGTGTGTGGGGTGTATGTATATGCTCATATATCTGGTGTGGGATGGGAGTGTGTGCATGCATGTGGCTAGGTATGCAGTATGCATGTGCGTGTTCACACGCTCATGAATACTTTAGAGAGCGACGATACTGAAGGTAAGTTTTGGCATCTTCATGGGATATTCCGCAACAGATTCGCCACATTTAGGGTTGACCCTGGGTCTTGAAAGAGGGTGGGTGGTGGCTGGAGTGTCTACCTTGGCCACTGTCAGACCCTGGACAGCTCCTGCAGTTCCGGGTCCTGGTGTGAAGACTCTCTCCGACAGCTGATAGCCTTGAGTGGCAGTGGCCATCTCTTCCTCCCTCTGTAAGTCAAGGTTACTCATGTTGCACCTTTAACACAGCTTTTAACACCTGCCGTGTGTTGGCTGGTCTCCCTGTTGCTGTAAGGGAATTCGGGAGAGAACCAGATGAAGCAGGGAAGGGTTCAGCTCACAGTTTGAGGGTGCACGGTGGGGACGACGTGGTGGCGGGAGTCTCCTGGGTGTGGTTGCGGGAATGTGGATCCGCTTGCTCACATCTGGATGGATCAGGAAACATTGCTAGGCCTCTCTGGCCTCTAGATCCCAACACCTCCAAATCCCTCTGCAAACTGGGTCATCGGCCTAAGAGGGGCATAGCCAGGCAGTCACAGCCATGCCCCTGTCCCAGCAGCTGTCCTCTGCTGCACTTGCTCCTTCCGGTCTGTGTGACTAGGTGCATAGCAAGAGAGCTTTTGTGTTGATTTAATGTTTGAAGGTTGTACTGGCTACTTTTGAATCAACTTGACACAAGCTAGCAGGGAAATCCACTGAGAAGTTGCCTCCATAAGATCCAGCTGTAGGACATTTACTTAATTAGTGACTGACGGGGGAGGGCCCGGCTCATTGTGGGTGTGGCCATCCCGTTGTGGGTATGGCCATCTCCTTGTGGGTGGGGCCACGACAGGGCTTGTGGTCCTGGGATCTATAAGAAAGCAGGCTGAGCAAGCCATGAGGAGCAAGCCAGTAAGCAGCACCCCTCCATGGCCTCTGCATCAGCTCCTGCCTCCAGGTTCCTGCTCTGTTTGATTTCCTGTCCTGACTTCCTTCAGTGATGGCCCACTCTCTTAGTGAAGGTTTCTATAGCTGTGAAGAGATGCACCAGGACCAAGGCAGCTCTTAATAAGGAGAGCATTTCACTGGGACTGGCTTATAGGTTCAGAGGTTTTTGGACTCATTATTGTCATGGTGGGAAGCATGGCGGCGTGCAGGATCTGAGATTTCTGCATCCGACTCATCAGGCAGCAGGAAGAAAGAGACGCTGGGCCTGGCTTGAGCTTCTGAAACCTCAAAGTCCACCCCCCAGTGATACACTTCCTCCAACAAGGCCACACCTCCTAATAGTGCCACTCCCTAAGCACTCAGATAGGAGTGTATGGGGGTTATCCTTATTCAAACCACCACAACTATGCTATGGAAGTCTAAGCCAAGTAAATCCTCCATTGCTTTTGACCATGGTTGTTTATCACAGTAATAGTAACTCTGACTAAGACCAGAGTAAAAGGTGTCATGGCCAGGTAGCCATGGTGGCAGGAGAGGTTTAATGGGTGTGGCCACCAGCGCTTGAGACTGCTCACTCACATCTGGATCAGTCAAAGGCACACAGAACCAAACCAAAAACCAAAGCAACAATAACCACAAAACTTGAGATCGGTCAGTAAGAGAGGCTCCCAGCAACCCACTTCCTCCAGCCAGGTTCCCATCTCCAGAACGTTCCCCAGCTTCCCCCAAGCAGTGCCGCTAGCTGGGGGGGGGGGCACAGTAAACTCTGGAGCATGTGCACCCGGGTCCTAACAGCTACTTTTATCTTGCAGTATCCGGAGTGTGATGCAGAGATATCTGGCAGAAAGAAACGAAATAACCTTTGACAAGATTTTCAATCAGAAAATCGGTGAGTCCTCTTCTTCATCGGATCCTGCATGGCACCAGAGGTATCTGGTGACGTCACAGTGACCTGGCCTACCTTATGTGAAGGACATTTTTATGTCTCAGAAAGACCCCCTCGCCTTCACCCACTCCTGTCCTCAGTGAGAATGCACCCAGACATGTCAGGCTCACTCTTTGTGCCTGAGCTTTAGACTTTTCCTGGGTATTTCTGAGAGAGAGAGAGAGAGAGAGAGAGAGAGAGAGAGAGAGAGAGAGAGAGAGAGAGAGAGAGAGAGAGAGAGCGAGCTCAGAGAGCAAGCACCACCACCTCCAACTCCCCCTTCCCCCCATGGAGCCTGTGATCTCTGTGTCCTTCACCAACAATGGGCTTCATTTCATCCACTGCTACACATGGTGGCAGTTCATTCCGTGTTAGTGGTATGTATGGACACACCACACTTTGATTGTTCATACATGAGGTGATAGATAGATGGTTAGATTATCTCTATGCTTTGTCTGTTCTGAACAAAGGTGCTGTGGTTTGTGAATATTTGCCTCTTTGTGTTTCTTCCTCTGTTTCTGTCCCTCTGTCTCAGTCTGTCTCTGTCTGTGTCTCTGTGTCTCTCTGTTTCTGTGTCTCTCTGTCTCTCTGTCTCTCCCTGTCTCAGTCTCTCTCTGTCTCTCTGTCTTTCTCTGTCTGTCTCTGTCTCTCTGTCTCTTCATCTCTGTCTCTCTCTGTCTCCCTCTCTTCGTCTGTCTCTGTGTCTCTGTGTGTGTCTCTGTGTGTGTCTCTGTCTCTCTCTGTCTCCCTCTCTCTGTCTGTCTCTGTCTCTCTGTCTCTTCATCTCTGTCTCTCTCTGTCTCCCTCTCTCTGTCTGTCTCTGTGTCTCTGTGTGTGTGTCTCTCTCTGTGTCTCTGTGTGTGTGTCTCTCTCTATCTGTGTCTCTGTCTCTGTCTCTCTGTCTCTCTCTCATTTCTGATATACATTAAGCCTTTGAGTAAACCTCCAGACTCCCTTCTAAAGTCCCTGCACTGTTGCTCATGCCTGATGGGGATCTACTTTCCCAGAGTCCTCAGCACCTGCCCCTGACTGCTGTCTGTCTTTCTGTCTGTTCACAGCCATCCCTGGAGTTTGAGGCGGCATCTCACTGTGGACTTTATTTCTCTTTCAATAGTGATATTGAGGGTGTTTGTGTAATTAACCATTTCTAGATGGTCGTTGGAGAAACGTGTATTTACATACCCTCCCCTTTAGGACCCACATTAGCTTTGTCCTTGTCAACCGCATGCCTGAGAATGTTCTCTTGTAGCCAATAACTTCCTTTCCATTTTTTTGGTGGCTTTGGGAACCAAACTTTTTTTTTTTTTATTAACAAAGTCCAGTTTGTACATTTTTTTCTCTGTAATCTTAGCTTAGAGTCATATTAAAGATAATTTTTTTGCCCAATGAGTTCCTAACAATTTTTTTAAGGTTTCAACCTTTTCTCTTACATTTAGTATCTGGCTTATTGGGCAAGACTGTTGTCGTTTTTGTTTATTATTATTGTTGTTGTTTTTTATTATTTTATCTATAATATGCAGGTCTAAATTAGTGGGGTTCTTTTGTTTGTATAAATTATTTTACATTTATTTATTTGTGTCTGGGGGGGGCATGTGCATTCTAAGAATCACATGACAGGTCAAAGGGCAACTTCCTAGAATCGGTTCTCTCCTGCTTCCACGTAGGTTCTAGGATTGAACTCAGGCTGCTGGGCTTGGCTGAAATCACCTTTTACCAGCTGAGCCATCTCACCTGCCCCTCTGCTCTTCTATGCATGACACTGTCCTTTTCCCATTGCATTGTCTCTGATGATTGTTACTGAAAATTAATTGACTGTAGAATTGGCTTAGTTGGGCCTCTGGTGTTGTCTGTCCATCCCTGTGTCTGCTTAGGCCCGAGACTTCAGAGCAAAGTTTGGAACTGGGAAATGAAAAGTCCCCACCATGGCCTGTTCGTTTGCTTTAAGGTTGTTTGGGGTCACTCTGGACCCTTTGTGTTTCTGTGTGAGGTCTCGTTTTTTTAGCAATCAGTTTGCAGTTCCTCTGGGTTTGGGATGGCGAGTCTTGAATCTGTGCTGCTGGGAGCCACCGTCTGAGCTGTTGGTGAACAGCCTCTGCTGCTTCAGACACTGCCACCCCTTTCCAGGCTTCAGTGAGTTTATTCCTTAATGAGGAGCCCCTGTCTGTGGTCTGGAGCCAGAGCTGTTTCCTTGGTTTCACTTTTGATTGCTCATTGCTGGGATGTGGAAATAACGGTGTGTTCTACAGCTAGATCCTGGAGCGTGAACTAGGTTATTAGTTCCAGTAAAGTGTGTGTGTGTGTGTGTGTTTACACACACATGCACACATGTGTGCATATATGTGCATACTTGTGCGTGGGTAGGTGTGGTCTGTATGTGTGTGTCTGCCTATGTGTGGTTGCTCACACTCCTCTCTGTATGTGTGTTGGTATGTCTGTGGTACAGTTGCAGTATGTATGTGCATGTATGTACCTGTGTGTGTACCTGTGTGCATGTCTGTGTACTTGTATGTGCACCTCTGTATGTACACCTGTGTGCGTGTCTGTGTGTACCTGTGTGTGCACACCTGTGTGTACACATGTATGTACACCTATGTACATGTCTGTCTGTAGCTATGTTTGTGCACCTGTGTGCATGTCTGTGTGTGTACTTATGTGTATGCACCTGTGTGCATGTCTGTGTGTATACCTGTGTGTGCACACACCTGTGTGTGTGCACCTGTGTGTGCACATGCATGCAGGTCTGTGTGTGTACCTGTGTTTGTGGACCTCTGTGCATGTCTGTGTATGTACCTGTATGAGTATACCTGTATGTACACCTGTGTGTGTGTGCATCTGTGTGTATGTCTGTGTGTGCCTGTGTGTGGCTGTTTACTCTCCTTGTGTATGTATTAGCATGTCTGTGGTACAGTCATGGTATGCATGTGTGTGCATATAAGTTCATGTGTACATGTGCAAGCCTTAGACTAGTCTACATCCTGCCTGAGTACTTGGTTTTACTTTTTTTCTTCTAATTCTTTAAAATTTCATAGTTTTCATTTTTCACAGTAATTCTTAATCTTTCAAATGTTTCTCTCAATTGTTTGTAGCAGCATGATTTAAAATAATGTTTTTCTAGAACGAATACACAAATTGCATCTGATTCTTGGAGGCCCAGGCATAAGAATTAGGCTTGCCACAAGGTTAGAGAACAATAGCATGTGTTTCCCGATAAAACAACAACAAAAGAACATGTGGGCAAAACAGAGGCCACAGTCTCACAGCATCCTTTTGAAGAAGAGGGCATTGCTGAGAGAGCTCCCTGCAGAGACAGATTCATCCTAGGTCTTATTCCAGTGTGATGGACACATAGAACGGCTGGCACACCAGAAGCTATAGGTAATGCTGAATAAGACATTCTAGGGACTGCTGGTGTGGCTCAGTGGGTAGAGCACTTGCCTCTAATGCGTGAAGCCCTGGGTTTGATCCCCAGCTCTGCACAAACTGGGTGTGGTGGCACACGCCTGCTGTCTCATCGTGACCCCAGCATTTGGGATGTGGAGGGACAGAAGTTGCAGAATATCCTTGACTACACAGCGAGCTTGGGGCTGGCTTGGGCTACCTGAGACCCTGTCTACAAAGAGGAGAGCTTATAGTTCATTGTTGTTGATCTCAATGGGCAAAGCTTCCGATCTTTTTCGTGGCTCACACAGTGATTATTTGTGATGCTTTGTGCCTTAAAGCAGAATAGAGTCTGTAGCGTTTATAGCTGAGCGGCCTCTGTCTGGGGTCAACTGGGCTCTGTAGTCCTAGAGTGGGTTCTGTATCTGGGACTATCCTGCTTCCCCATTCTCCCTGCAATGACCCTCTCCTGCTGGTCCCCCCACCCCATGTCACCAGCACAGTGTCCTCCAGCCCAGCCCAGTCACCTTCCACCGCAACAGAGGAGAGACTAGGGTCCTGCTTTGAGTCAGCATCAAGGACGCCGGCTTTGTAAGGCTTCTACGGGAGTGGAGTTAAGGATCCCTTTGAGTTTCCTGTCGTTGGGGATGGACACTGAGCTAAGCGTTGCTAATTGGATTTTGGATGGAAAGGGTTTCAGGGCAGGAGGCGGGCGAGCCCTGGGGCACTGGGCTGGTCAGTTCCAGACTTCTCAGCTTTCACTTTGGATAGAGAAGCCACGCAGAAGGAAACAGAAGGAGGAAGAAGAGCCATCCGTTAGACGGTGGTGAGGTAGTCTTGGCAGCCATCCTGTCAACCTGGGATCAGGCAGGGAACTTCTGTCTGCCCCATCCCACAGCCTCTGCACCCCTGGGAACTGAGGACCCATTGATCAGCAGTCTGGGGTGTAAGCTGACAGAAGGCTGTAATTACCTCACAGGAAAACTTGTTGTCTCCTTGTTAAGCCATTACTCAAATTCTAGAAGTGGGCATAATTGTCATTGCCCAGAGGAAGATTAGGGAAAGACCCAATTTAGTGAGTCACGAATCTGCTACGCTGTGCCTCCTCATCCCCAGAACCTCCCTGGGCTCCTGGCCTTTGATCCATGACTCACAGGCTGGCAGAGCTACCTGTGTCTTTTAAAAAGGTAGACTTTCCTCTCCAATGAGCAACCCTGTCCAGGCTGTCTACCACAGCAGCTTCTATGCCTGCGGGCTCAGGAAGCGGCAGACTCAGAACATTGCCTGAGCAAATCACACACGTGCTGGGCGCTGCTGATTTTTCCCGGTCCTCATTCCCTGAACGCTGCTGCAGAACTGCCATGTTCACTGCATTTCGCACTGGGAATGATGAGGGGATGGGAAGATGGGATGATGGTGGGAAGACGGGAGGGTGGGAGGACGATGGGGGCATGGGGAGGATGATGGGAGGAGGGGTGGGAGGATGGGATGATGGATGGATGATGGAAGTACGGGAGGATGGAATGAGGGATGGGAGGATGATGGGAGCACGGGAGGATGGGAAGATGGGTGGGTCGATGAGAGAATGAGACGATGATGGGAGGATGGATGGCAGGACGGGGTGGTGATGAGAAGATGAGAGGGTGGGCAGTGTGTACAGAAAGATCCATTATAAAGCACATTCGGGAAAGGGTGACCGCAGAGCAGCCTTCAACCACACCATTCTGCAGAAAGTGACCTCAGCACAGGGAAGAGGCACACGGAGCTGGCATGCTGATGTGGTACAGGACAGCAGGTTTTAAAGTATGTCCACTCCTGACCATCTCAAGACATTTCTGTCCTCTCTCCCCAAATGACGGGGACTTGACTGCAACCCAAGCCCCCATCCAGTTGGTTTAGGATGCAAACTTTTATTTAATGAATAATTTGGGGTTTCAGGCTGCCCTCTTTTTCTCTGGTCTCAGAAGATGGCAAGTGCGTGGGTGCATGGGTCCGGATTCCACACAAGTAGGACACCTTATACAAGGGCCGTGGACACCTCAGGACTGGGTGCCTGGGTTTTTCCACATCCAGGGGACAATGCCTTGGATGAGCAATCAGTTCATTGAAGTGTCTGCAGTCCTTCCTTTCTGAGGCATCTGTTAGCACTTTCGACACTTACTGTGGAGAATGTGTTTGCTGTGTGTGTGTGTGTGTGTGTGTGTGTGTGTGTGTGTGTGTGTGTGTGTGTGTGTGATGTTCCTTGGAACCAAGGGTGAATTGAATGGGAATTGAATTTCCAATGTGGAATTTTAGCTTAGCTCAGGGCTGAGTGTTCAGGAGCTGTCTTGGCTCAAGTGTCTTCAGCCCTGGACTTGCGAGCTGGATTTTCATATCTTATAAAAAAAAAAAACAATTGCCCACTTTATTAAAATTATTCCCCACAGGCCTTTTGGCAGTTGGAAGCCTCCAGCAAACACCATACTGTCCAGCTGATGAATATCGAATGTGGGTTTCCTGCAAATGGGTCCCTTGGCTGCTGGATGCGGCAGCTCTAACAGCGCATTGGAGACCCTGTGGTGTGGCCGTGTGGTGGTGTGGCCGTGTGGCTGTGTGGCTGTGTGGTGGTGTGGTGGTGTGGCCGTGTGGTGGTGTGGCCGTGTGGTGGTGTGGCCGTGTGGTGGTGTGGCTGTGTGGTGGTGTGGTGGTGTGGTGGTGTGGCCGTGTGGTGTGTGGTGGTGTGGCCGTGTGGTGGTGTGGCCGTGTGGTGGTATGGCCGTGTGGTGGTGTGGCAGTGTGGTGGTGTGATGGTGTGGTGGTGTGGCAGTGTGGTGGTGTGGTGGTGTGGTGGTGTGGTGGTGTGGCTGTGTGGTGGTGTGGTGGTGTGGCCTTGTTGTGGTGTGGCTGTGTGGTGGTGTGGTATGGCCGTGTGGTGGTGTGGGTGTGGTGGTGTTTGTGGGTGTTGGGTGGGGGGGGTGGGGGGGGGGGGGTGGGGGTGTGGGGGTGGGGGGGTGTGGTGGTGGGGTGTGGTGGTGTGGGGGTGTGGTGGTGGTGTGGTGGGTGGGGTGGTGTGGCGGGGTGGTGGTGGTGGTGGTGGTGGTGGTGTGGTGGTGTGGTGGTGTGGTGGTGGGTGGTGTGGTGGTGGTGGTGTGGTGGTGTGGTGGTGTGGTGGTGTGGTGGTGTGGCCGTGTGGTGGTGTGATGGTGTGGTGGTGTGGTGATGTGGTGGTGTGATGGTGTGGCCGTGTGGTGGTGTGATGGTGTGGTGGTGTGGTGATGTGGTGGTGTGATGGTGTGGCCGTGTGGTGGTGTGGCTGTGTGGTGGTGTGGTGGTGTGGCCGTGTGACAGAGCAGCCCTTCACTCCCCCTCTCCTCCCTACAGGGACTTGCTCTTCTAAGCCAAAGTCACCGTTGCATCTCAGTGGCAAGTCTCTGCATCAGACAGAGCCTTCACTATTCCCTCTGTGGCCTGTGCATACATCCAGGCCCAGCTGGCGTGTCCCTTCCTCTAGAACCCTCCATGGCTGGTTTTTACACTGCTCTGACTTGGGTTGACCCTAGCCAGGGGACAGAGAGGAGAAGAAGGGTGAGCCCCTGTCCTCACATGATTCTGACCTGGTGAGAGGCAAACAGAAGCAAATGGGGACTACGTACTTAATGTGGCAGGGTGACTCCATAAACATGGTCCTAGCTGCCAGCCCCAAAGCCTGTGGCATATGGACAAGGAGACAAAAGAGGTCTCCCAAGCACTCCAGAAATGTAGGGGAGGAGCAGAGAAAGACTACAAGCATCGCCCACACGGAGCCAGGGCTCACACAACAGTCCCCTTTGTCATGGTACCCCACAGGACAGACAGCCATGCTGCTGAGGGGGACACTCACGTATCTCTCCATAGCCGGCACAAAGACTCCCAACCCTGCCTCTGAGTGGTGGTGCATGACCACAGTTCCTGCACTCGGGAAGGGGGAAGCAGAAAGAGACGAGTTGGAAGACACTCTGACGAAAGCACTTTGGGGAGGAAGGGTTTGCTCAAGGGACAGTCCGTTGTGGCGCAGGACTCAAGGCAGCAGGAGCCTGAAGCTACCAATCACATCACAGCACACCCTCAAGCAGGAAGCAGATAGTGATGAACGCAGTCTGCTTCTCCACTCACAGAGTGGAGGACCCCAGCCAGGGAGTGCTGTCACCTACAGTGGACGGGTCTTCCCGCCTCGGTTAACTCAATCAAGACAACCTTCTCAGAGGCATGCCTGGAGGCTAGATTCCTCGGTGACCCCAGATCCCGAGACCTTATTTTGGGAAGGTTAGGAACCCAGTGCGGGGGGACTGGAGGAAATGGATGACTTCTTGTACCTATGAGGGGTCGGTCAGGGGTCGCTGCTTCACGTAAGGCTTGCTTGAAGTCCTGTGGGCGCAGCGAGTGTTCGCCAGCTGCAGTTGGAAGGTGGATAGCTGAGGAATGTCTTGTGGAGAATTGGCAGGTGTGGAGGCACAGTAAATACGGCATGTAAATATGTAAATACAGTATGGGCAGGGGGTGGCCCATCTGCTGGAACCAGCCATCCTGGGCAGGCAGGATAGGGAGACTGTCCTTCTTGGTACAAAGCAGGTATGTGCTGTGGGGAAATGTGTGTTTTCTAATGTTTCCAGCAGCATCCCTAGAATCTGGAAATCACCAGGATGTCAGGTGTGATGGTTTGTGTGTGTTCTTGGCCCAGAGGGTGGCACTATTTGGAGGTGTGGCCTTGTTGGAGGAGGTGTGGCCTTGTTGGAGTAAGGTGTGGCCTTGTTGGAGTGGGTGTGGCCTTGCTGGAGGAGGTGTGGCCCTGCTGGAGGAGGTGTGGCCTTGTTGGAGGAGGTGTGGCCTTGTTGGAGTAGGTGTGGCCTTGTTGGAGGAGGTGTAGCTCTATTGGAGGAGGTGTGGCCCTGTTTGGAGTGGGTGTGTCACTATGGTTGTCAGCTTAAGACCCTCATCCTAGCTGCCTGGAACTCAGTATTCTGCTAGCAGCCTTCAGATGAAGATGTAGAACTCTCAGCTCTGGATGCTGGCATGCTCCTGCCTTGATGATAATGGACTGAACCTCTGAACCTGTAAGCCAGCCCAACCAAATGTCCTTAAAGGAGTTTCCTTGGTCATGGTGTCTGCTCACAGCAGTAAAACCTTAACTGAGACATCAGGTATGGTCTGGGTGACTGGGGAAGGACTACTGGGAAAAGACACCAGAGAGCAGAGGGGCTGCAGCCTCCTGGGGTACCAGAAGGAAGCTGTGTGAGTCCTTAGCACCCCCCCACCAGGCAGTCTGTTCCTGTACTCAAGGCAGCTGTTGGCTCTCTGTTGTCAGTGAATGACAGCTCTGAGGGCTCCACAGTCATATGTGTGGTATGACACATGCGTGGGACACAGGTTTTTTTTTACTGTCAGTAAACTTGTCTGGAATGTAGTACCCCTGGAAATACATTCTCATGGGACTCAAAGTCAGCATGGAGCACAGAGGAGACACACTCTGCTCAATGACTGCTCTTGACTACCTCATGTAGAGGCAGGACATGCTGGGCATCTATGGTGTGTGACACTCCCCTACCTGATATCCACAGACGCCAGTGCGGGTGGATGGTTCTATGATGGTCTATTTGAGTATTTCTATTCCTTCATAAATCATTTGAGATCTGTTTAGCTGTCAGCATTTGTGCTGTAGAAGAACATCATGGTTAGTTTTCTGTCGGCTTGACATAAGCTAGGGCCGTTTGGAGAGAGGGAACATCGATTGAGAAAACTCTTCCATGAGGTTGCCTTGAGGCAACCCTGCAGGGCATTTTCTTAATAAATGATTGATGGGAAGGGCTCAGCCCATTGTGGGCGGGGCCATCCCTGGGCTGGTGGTCCTGGGGACTATAAGAAAGCAGGCTGAGCAAGCCATGGGGAGCAAGCCAGTAAGCAGCACCCCTCCACGGCCTCTGCATCAGCTCCTGCCTCCAGGTTCCTGTCCTGTGTGACTTCCTGTCCTGACTTCCTTCTGTGACAGAAAGTATGAACCCAAATCAGCTGTTAGCTGTGGCAGAAGAAACCCTAAGGACAAGGAGCCTGAGACTGAGAGTGGGGAATAAAGCAGTGTAACCCGGGGGCAGCCTGCCCTGGTCTGTGGCTGGAGACTATCATCGTGTGACAGGACCACTCCATAAAGCTGGAAGGAGTCCAGCTATCTGCAGGGCTGGGTGTGATTTCCCTGTGACAGCATTCTAGAATTCCCCCCCCCCGCCCCCACTCCCGGTTTTATTTTGTTTTGGCGTCCAGTCCAGGGCATTCCACAGATTGTCCTTCAGCCACATGCATGGCCGTTCGCCCTCTTGTTCACACGAGCCACGTCATTAGATAAATAAACGATCCCATTAACTCCCCTAAGAGCCTGCTGGGTTTCCTGGGAACTGTCAGGGCCTGGATTCCAACCAGTGTAGCCTGGCCACCCAGAGTTGAACACTTTTCTCCTGACTCTAAAACAGCAGGGCCCTTCCTGGGACTTCTTTGTGGGAAGGTTTAAGTCTGAATGCCAAAACCCCGACCACTGTGCACCATTATGTACTAACTTAAAAAGTTTAATGAGGGGGCCAGCCCCTGCTGTTGTTGTCTGCACTCTTTGCCATAAATGTGAGAGTTCCTAGACTGACTTCCTACAACATTTCCCGCTGGACCTGGTGCCGGGATCGCACTAATTGGAAGGCAGGTTTAATCAATGCTGCCCTGGAACGTGGCGTGGCTCTTCACGGAGGTGTGCCCTCTTGATCTTAGTCATTGGTGTCTCGTAACGTTCAGCCTAGGCGACATACACGTATCTGTTAGACTTGTCCCTAATGTCGCGCCCACCGGTATGAACGGCATTGCTGCGTGTGCTTCCGTGTGCTGTGTGCGTGCAGAAGGCTGAAGTAAACCTCTTCAGTTACTTTATCATGCCACAGGGAAGGCGTTTTACTTTATCGTGGCTCAGTTCTAGCTCTTGCTCCATCTGAAGCTCCTCGGCTAACCTTTGAAGCTTTGTAAGAAAATTCAGTACAAATGGTTTCCCTACTGGGGCCATTTTGTCATTCTATACAGCGTGATGATGGCGGGTGCTCACTGTCTGCCCTTTGGATTATTTTATTTTTATTCCGGGGCTGTCTAGTTCCTGGCGTCTCCTGTCTGGGTGCTCCAAGCTGGAGGTGTCTCCCAGTCTCAGGCTTGCTTCTGTTTCCTTGTCCTCTGGTCTTTACACCATGGCTCTTGGCTATGCTGATGTCTGACCACCCATCCTGTAATGGGATTGTTCAATTAAGTTTGATGTGTTTAGAAAAAAAATGGAATCTGAGAGCTGAAAGCCTCTGGAAATTGCTCCAAGAATCTTTTCTTTTAAAAGTTGCATTGTTGCCTAGCAACCGCAAGGCCCTGGGTTCGGTCCCCAGCTCTGAAAAAAAGAAAAAAAAAGTTGCATTGTGTGTGTGTGTGTGTGTGTGTGTGTGAGTGTGTGAGTGTGTGTGTGTGCATTTATATGTGTTTGTGTATGTATGTGTGTTTGTGTATATGTACGTATGTGTGTATGTATGTATTTGTATATGTGTTTGTGCATATGTATGTATGTATGTATGTGTATGGTTGTGGATGTGTATGTTTGTGTGTGTGTTTGTATGTGTGTATGTGTATGCATGTGTGTGTTTGTGTGTGTGTGTGCATTTTTATGTGTTTGTATGTGTGTTTGTATATGTGTTTGATAGTGTGTGTGTTTGTGTATGTATGTGTGTTTGTGTATATGTACATACGTGTGTATGTATGTATTTGTATATGTGTTTGTGTATATGTATGTATGTATGTGTATGGTTGTGGATGTGTATGTTTGTGTGTGTGTTTGTATGTGTGTATGTGTATGTATGTGTGTGTTTGTGTGTGTGTGCATTTTTATGTGTTTGTATGTGTGTTTGTATATGTGTTTGATAGTGTGTGTTTGTGTATGTATGTGTGTTTGTCTATATATACATATGTGTGTATATATGTATTTGTATATGTGTTTGTGTATATGTATGTATGTATGTGTATGGTTGTGGATGTGTATGTTTGTGTGTGTGTTTGTATGTGTGTATGTGTATGTATGTGTGTGTTTGTGTGTGTGTGCATTTTTATGTGTTTGTATGTGTGTTTGTATATGTGTTTGATAGTGTGTGTTTGTGTATGTATGTGTGTTTGTGTATATATACATATGTGTGTATATATGTATTTGTATATGTGTTTGTGTATATGTATGTATGTATGTGTATGTTTGTGGATGTGTGTGTTTGTGTGTGTGTTTGTATGTGTGTTTGTATGTGTGTATGTGTACGTATGTGTGTGTATATTTGTCTGTATATATATGTGTGTGTTTGTGTGTGTGTTTGTATGTGTGTATGTGTATTATGTGTGTGTATATTTGTCTGTATATGTATGTGTGTGTTTGTGTATGTGTCTGATTGTGTGTGTGTGTGTGTGTTTGTGAAAGTGCATCTGTAGAGGTCAGAGGACAACTTATGGGAGTCATGTTTTTCCTTCTCCTACATGGGTCCTGGTGATCAAACTCAGGTGGTCAGCTGGGTGGCAAGTTCCTTTACCCACTGAGACATCTCACCTGCCCAAACCCTTTTTTTCTTTCTTTTTAAACTCGAGGAACTATATACAAATGCTAGAAGCACACGATATTGGTTTTTGTGAGCTCGTCCACCTAATTGAAGCAGGCTCAATAGTCATGCCGTGTTTCAGGGTAATTCACGTGGTCCGTTCATGATACTGGCATAGAGAAATTCATTTTGAGCCACTTGACAAGATCACAGGGCAGAGTGTGAGGGGGGAATGTTTGCTCAGTCACTCCTGAAGAAGAAGAAGACGCTGGTGTGGAGCAGGGAAACAGCCATCCGAAGGAGTTTTAGAGAACTCTTGGAGCATGCCATCTTGGCTGCCTGTACGGCGGCTCCTCCTTACCTCTCCACATCAGGTTAATTGCAGTGGATCTAAAATGCACTCCCGGTAAATTGTATTAGCATTTACCTTTTTTTTCTTGTGTGTTAGCCCAAGGATACAATGTACTCAAAGTTTGTTTTTTCTTTAATGCCAAACTCAACAATCTCAAGTGGTTAGGTAATCGCTAATTATGAAAAGCAATTCACATTAGAAACCCACGACGACATCACTTATTCCTACATTAAATTTTTTAATTGTTAAAGGCGGGGGTTTGGTTATTTCTCCAGCACAATACAATAGCTCCTTCTGTAAGTTACATAACCTTAAATTACTTTTTACTTTACCTCTGTCACCCGTCGCGTTGGTGTTTGTTTTATTTCAGGCATAGTCTCACAGTGTAGTCCAGGCTAGCCTGAAATCTGCTATGTAGCCCAGGATTTTGGTCTAGCAATTTAACAGTCCTCCTACTACAGCCTCTTGGGTGTTGGATTGTAGGTGGGTACCACTTGGATCCATATTGCCTTTTGTAAAAATATAATTTTGTTTTCTGTCATTTTAAGCGTCTTTATCCCCGAGGACAGGTGAAGGATCCTCATCCTAGAAGCCGGGTACTCGCGGTTTTTGCCACTCTCTTCATGTTCTCTTGTAGTTTTGTTCTGTTTTTATCTTGTGCTTGTGTGTCCTTTGGTGAATCAGGTACACCATGCCCCTCAGACACTGTGAATGAGTCTGTGCATCTAAGAGCAGCGTTCCTTTCTGAGCTGGCCATGGTACAGTGCTGGGGAACTCACGGATGAGGTGCTCCACACTCCACACCCACCAGGGAACTAAGTCACCACTAACATGCTCACGGCTCACACCTGAGCCTCTGTGTCCCCCGTTGTCTGTCTCCATTACCATCCTCTCTCCAGGTGAGCCTTCAGCTTTCCGTGCGTTTATAGGAGTTTTCACTGTGCAAGTGCACAGGACTGCTCTGTGAATTATCTACGATTTTGGATGTCAGTTAGAGCTCTGTGTACACACACACACACACACACACACACACACAAACACATCACACATATATACACAGGCACACACAGAGACACACATATACACATAGACACACAAAGACACACAAAGACACAGACACACACATACACATACACACAGACACACACAGACACACAAACAGACACAGACACAAATATACATACATACACATATATACAGACTTGTAGATACATACATACATATATACACACAAACACACACATATACACACAGACACACATAAACATGCAGACACACATACACAGACAAACATACATACACACACATTCACATAAACACAGACACACGTAGACACATAGATACATACAGACATACAAACATAAACATACATATATACACAGACACACAGACACAGATAAACACATACACACATACATACAAACACACACACACACACACACAGTCATAGGAAGGGCCACCTTGGTACAGTCTTTCTCTGCTACCTTATGCAGTTTACCGTCAGTCCTCTGCCTCAGGTGGTGTCAACTGTTGCACCTGCCTTGGGTGTCTCTCTTCTCATGTCCAGGCACCGTGTACAACTGAAAACGCAGTAACTTTTTCCATGAGGGTGCAAGGGCCTGGGAAAATGGTTACCATTCTCCCCTCCTCTCCCCTCTATCCCACAAGCTACACAGTTAACAGCGCTCACACACGAAGGGGAAGTTGGTCCATCTGGTGAGAAGATAAAAGAGGGAAGAAATCAGAGACCTTTGCTTAGTGTCTGCACAGACTCATGCCTAAAACATGGAGGAAGTCTACGACACCTGATTAGTTCTGAGCTTGGCTACTTGGTCCTGGCTAACAGTCAAAGCTGCCTTCTATCCCCCAACCCCAACCGTCTGCTTCCCTAAGCTCCTCCACTGAAGTCTTTGCTTGTGGGGGAAACACCGTCATTCCTGAAGGGTCTGGACCCTGAGCCATTCATTCTGCAGTTCCCATGGACAAAAGTCTTTGGTGCTCAGTGGAGCTGAGTGCTTAGGCCCCTCCTCCTGTATGACACACACATCCTCATACCCCTAGTGAGTCTCCATCCAAGGGCCCTTGGCCTTCAGTCACTAAGCAGCAGACTCTCTTCTGTGCCCATGGATTCAGAAGCAGGAGGAACTACGGCATTACCTCCCCTCCCCAGCAATGAAGGAGACCCTCACTGAGCACAGTTTTTGTAACCTGGCTCTCTAGTGGTTGGAAGGGGGAGTCTCAGAATACCTCAGAGAATCGCAGCTGCATCAGGGCCCTTCTATGTGCCTGCACTCAAAGTGTTCAACCTCCACACCCAGTCAGCCTACCCACTGTTTTACTGGGGTGTTTCTGTTTCAAAAATTAACTTAAAAGAGTGTCATTTGGGAGCTGGAAAGGTGGCTCCATGGTCAAGAGTGCTTGCTACTCTTCTGAGAGACCAGGGTGTTCAGATCCCAGAACTCATACCTGACAGCACACACCCACCTCTAAGTCCAGCTCTAAGGGATCTAACACCCTATTCTGGCTAGGCAGGCAGGCACGTCTCCCTGGTCCCCAACTTTCTGTATTCTGACTCCTCTGCCTCTACCCTTAATGCAATTGGCTAGCCCAGGCTTGGCTGTGAGGCTTCTGCTAGGTGCTGTGTTTGTGAAGGACAGGGAACTTTAGACACAGAAAATTTACTAGAGTGGCAGGTGTCTCCCTGGAGGCCTGTTGGGGAAGCGGTGGAAAAGGCTGCCCTCTCCTGGGCTGGGGGAGGTGCTCAGTGCAATGAAGTGAGGTGAGCCTATGGTCTGTGCTCACCTCTAACTCCAGCACCACTGAGGCAGACAGATTCCAGGGCTCAACAGGAGACCCCTGGAATTGACACCTGGCCTGCACATGCAGACATGTGCACACACCTGCACACTCACCTTTGAGCAATCATGTATGGACAGGGACACCTCCCTCCCCCATATGGATTCTACCATGGGATTCTGTCTCTTCCAGGGCAGACCTCAGAGCACAGGCAGATCCTGGGGACACGTTAGAGGGAACTGTTTGTGTGGGGGTTGGGGGTGGGGTGCTCCAGGCATAAGGTATGGTTTGCTTCAAATGGTTCTGGTGTCCTGAGCCAAGAACCCTTTGAGAATGGGGAGCTTGTGAGTTTGCTGGAATGGGAGGTAGGAGAGAAGGTGGAGAGAAGAACCAGGTAAGCTGGGCCAGCTCCAGGCGGCCAGCCCTGTCTCCACAGGAACCCGCTCTGCTCTGCATCTCTGCCCTCTTGGACTGCTTACTCCATATGGTGACCTGGGACCTCAGGATAATGCTCATTTACATAATGGGAGGGGCCATAAGCAGAGATGAACTGCCAATACTCCTTGTTCTCTTCCCTCCCTGGCCCCTTTCTCCTTCTCTTCACATGTTCCTTGCCTCTGGCCTCTCCTCCCCTCTCCTCTCCCCTCCTCTCCACTCCCTTCCCCCCTCCCCGCTCTCTGTCTCTCTGTCTGTCTGTCTCTGTCTCTGTCTCTGTCTCTGTCTCTGTCTCTGTCTCTCTCTCTCTCTCTCTCTCTCTCTCTCTCTCTCTCTCTCTGTCCCTACTCCCTCCTCAGCTCCCCTCCCCATGCCCTAAATAAACTCTATTCTATACTAAACCCATCATATGGGCTGGTACCTCAGGGGGAAGGGTTGCCTCAGCATGGGCCCACCAAGCCACCCCCTCCCACCTCACCATACCTCTCCTCTACCTTGGCACTTTCTTTTCTATAAAACACAACAAGTGTGGCACAGTCACCTGGGGTCCCTGTCCAATTCAAGATGCTGAGCTATGAGCACATTACTTCAGGGAAGCCCTGCAGGATATAATTTCTTCATTTCCCAGACTGAAGTTTTTCCTCTTCTCCCCCCATCCCCCTTTTAGGCTTCCTGCTATTTAAAGACTTCTGCTTGAATGAAATCGGTGAAGTGGTGCCTCAGGTGAAATTTTATGAAGAGGTAAGACTCGGCCCTCCTGCGAAATTCCCTTCCAAAATGTGTTCAGATGAGCATTGGGAAAAAAATCTTAAGGATCGTAAGCACCTTATGTAATTGAGAAATTCATTAAAATCCTTACGGTGCAGATGTCTCAGCAGTGGTGGCCATGCCCACAAGCCAGGCCTGATGCACACATAGCTCTGGCTTTAAAGCAGCAATGGACAGTTCTCAACCTGTGGGTGGCAGCCTCTTTGGGGGCTGAAGAACCCTTTCACAGGGGTCAGGTGTCTGATATCCTGCACACCAGATATTTATATCATGATTTGCAACAGTAGCAAAATTACAGTTAAGAAGTAGCAACCAGATACTTACATTATGATTTGCAACAGTTGCAAAATTACAGTTATAAAGTAGCAAGGAAGTGATTTCATGGTTGGGGTCATCACAACACAAGGGGCTGTATTATGGGGTCCCAGCATCAGGAAGATGAGAACTGCTGCCCTGGAGGCTTTGGAGCAAGTTAGAGGAAGAATGTAGCTGACTCCAGAGGCTTCAGGGTTCTTCGGGGGTCACAGGCAGCACCTGGCTCTTGGCTATCTATAGATCTTGGTTGCTGCTTCCATGAGAGCCGAGGCTGAGGGCTGCTGGGTTTGAAAGAGAAGCTAACTTGGGGCTTGCTGGCCATCTTGGAGGACTAGAGTCAGGACATTGTGGGGCTGGGTTTCCCAAACATACATGTGCTTTCCCTAAGACATTGGGTGAAGTTTGTGGTTGGAGGGGCCCAGAGAGTTAGTGTAGATGTTTCTGGAAGGCCCATCAAAATCTAACTAAGCCTTATTGGGTTAGAGGATGCCGACATCCTGGGAGCTGGAAGAGTAAGCTAGGGAGACCCTGGTGGGAGTGACCTGTCCAGTGTGAATGCACAACTGCTCGGGGAAGCTCAGAACAGGCATTGTAGGTTGCTGGCTACTCGATGTGGATGTGTTCAAGGTCATCGCAGCAAGGTGACATTTAAACAAGAGCTCGGCTGAGAAGACTGGCCTCTTGGTGGGTTCGGGAGTGCACAGGAGGCCACACAGCTACCATGGTGGGGAGGAGCAAGACACAGGAGGAACTGAAATTGAGGGCAGTGTGAACATGGAGGAAAGAAAAAGACAGGGGAATTAAACCACAGACACAATGGCAGATTCTGATTGGGTGTGCTTATCTGTAAACCTCTGCCATGGGTTGGATTCCCTTCATCCTGACTCAGTTTACCTCAGGTCTTTGTCACCAGACCTGAGAGAATTGTTAAAGTCTCCCACTCAGGATGGTGGAATACATTCCTGATTTCTGTTGTCTTTTCTCGTACGTTGAAGCTCTGTGGCCGATCTCACAGACATATTGCTAGGATGTCACTGTATGAAGTGAGCTGCCTGCCGTCCCAGACCTTCCTTTGGCTCCTTTCTCCCTGTGCCATGGCCACAGCCATAGCTGCTTGTGGTTCTCTCAGGCTTATGTCTTTACAGTGCTTCTTCATAGGAACACGAGCCTGCTGTTCATCCCCGTGCTGGCGACGTCCGCTTCCCAGGGACTGTAGATATCATAATCACTTTTGCAGCGTTTGCTGAAAGTCTCCAGCCTGTGCATTTATATCCTCAGCCAAATCAGAAGCAACGAGGGAGTTTATTTTTTTAGAGTACCTCTTCCTCTCTTCCCAGATTCCAGTCCTATTTTCATGATCGATGGATATTATCGTGCTGGCCCCAAAACTGTGTTCAGTTTTTCTTTTTCACTTTTTTTTCTCTTCTAGAAACTGGATAATATCTTTGGTCTGTGTTTGAATCCACAGACCCTTTGTCTCAGCTTCCAAAGCCTGCTCTCCCCCCTATCCACTGAATGGTTTATTTCATATCTTATATTTTCCCTTATGAAATTCCTAGTCGATTTTTTTGTTTTGGATAGTTACTGTTTGGGTTTTCATTTCTGCTGCTGCGATAAAATGCCCAGACAAAACATGGTGGGGAGGGAGGGATTATTCTGCTTAAAATCCCAGTTACACTCTGTCATTGAAGCCCAGGCAGAAGCTCAAAGCTGGCCACATCACAATCAAGAGCAGCAAGACCCCAAGGCTATCCCTTGCTAGCTTGCTCTAGGCTAACTTTCTCCTCTAACTATTCAGGACCCTCCTCCCCCATCCAGGGAGCAGTGTTTCCCAAGAATGGGCTGAGGCTTCTTACATCAATGGACAGTCAAGACAATGGTCCCTAGACAGGCCCACAGGCCACCTACTGTAGAAAATCCCTCAGTACTCCTGTCTTCTACAACTATGGTCCATTAAGCAGTGCTTAAAGCATTCCTCACCCCAAGTTCCCAAATCCGCATTCCTCCAGACAAAAGCGTGGGCAGGGCCTCTCACAGCAAAACTTTTATCAGCAGCTGTTTGTAAATGTTTGTTGCAGTTTTCTTCTTAACCCAAGGAATTGAGACTGCAGTATTCTATCTATTCAACAAGCTTTACAGGGACAACCACTGAGCAATATCATTCTACTTCAATCCCCTAAAGTAATCTGGCTACCTCCCAGTCACAATCCCAGGCTGTAACTCCAGGCTGTAAGCAAGTCGAAGGTAAAAACGAAATAGCAAGGTTGTTTTTTTTTTTTTTTTTTTTTTTTTATGTTGCTACCCCCCACACAGGTGTTCTCTCTTCCTCACTGTAGTCACTGATGTATGGTCCTTGCCTGGCTCTGGTCTTGTTGGATTGGAGATCATGGATCTCAACAGGTGAACAGCATAAACATGTAGAGAACAGTGTGATTGACGATTGACCAATGAGCCCCTAACTCTCACAAAGAGCGCAAATAGTTTAGTGCCAGCAGACCTTGGCTCTCCCCCACCCTGTGGTATACCATCAGTGACTCTTATTCAGGGCCACCGAGGCTGGCTATGCCCAGATGCCCATGCGTCATCAGGTGCCCAGCGTGTTTGACAGAATTATCTATGTGGATATTTGTCCTGAGTTGTCCTGATGCTGTTGTATTCTGAGGTTAATTCTGCTTCCTCAAGAGGGCTTGCCCCTGAGGGTCAGTCCTTCCTGTACTCTGGTGATCTCGTGTGAACCTTCTCCCCATTATAACTGATCAATAAAGGCTAGAGCTTGTGATTGGGCAGTAGAAGGGAAAGGTGGGACTGGAGGTTTGAGAGTGAGGGCAGGGGGAGAGAGGTTTCTTCCAACATCATAGCTGGGAGAAGCTGCAAGTGACAAGGGGTCTTATAGCTGATGATTAGGTTAGTACACTATTATATCTACCCAATCTAGGCATACGGCTCATAGTTATAACAACTGGATTGTGTGTGTGTGTGTGTGTGTGTGTGTGTGTGTGTGTGTTTTAATATGGGCTAATTGGGGCTGGAAATTCCAGCACGAGATTTTGTCAACTTCTCCATTATCCGTGTCTGTTAGCTTGCTCTTCGGTGCATCTGTCGTCATGCATCCTTGAACTGACGGTCATGGTCTCAGGAGGACCATTCTGCTCTAAGCAAGTTGTCCGGGGGTTGTGACGGATGTCGGATGAAGCACAGGTCTGATGATCTGATGGGCTAGACTGGAGAGTGCAGCATTTGGCCGAGGGGGAAGTGAATGACAACCTTCCTTTCAACTCGGGGTTTCTGACGAAGAAATCCAGTGGGACGAGGTGGTTGTGATCCACTGCAAGTAGAGATGGGGCTCCTTTAGTTGAACCCCAAGTAGGGCTGCTTTGTAGATACCCAGCGGGAAAGGGCAAATGCGCAGTTGTTGGGATCTACAGGCCTGGTAGCTACCCTAAGGTCTGTATGGCTAATGATAGCCTTACAGTGTGTCCAGGGCTCTGGAAGCCAATGGGAGACTGAGGGGGAATGGAAGCAAAACCCTGGAGACACTGGGCTCAGATTCCAGAGAGGTGGGCCTGGGACACAGAGGTGGCCTGGGCAGTGACATGTGCAGCCATGTGTGTGGCCAATCAGAGAATGACTGACTAATGGCCGTATGCTGTCACCACCGTCTTTCAGCATGGAGGCTCATTGCCTGAGTGCCAGCCCAACCCTCCTACCATTATTAAATGTGAGCTGCAGTCAGGAGGTCCTTTGGGAAGCCTCGTCATGGATGATGATGAGCCTTCTGAAAGAAAGTGAGGTGTGGGTTTCAGCCGCCCACCGGCCCCCTTGCTCTCTCTGCGCTGTCTGATGCTCATGTGGGGTTAATCGGACCCAGGTCCCAGAGCACGGACAGGGTGCTGTGCTTCGTGTGTTCATAAAGCCGGGATTGTCCGTGTGGCTGCGGGAGACAAATCGTGGAAACTTCCAGGAGCGAGCATCTGACTCGCCAGAAGCACCGTGTCTCCTGGGTGTCCTGAATGCATCCCTTTTCAGTTGTGTTCAGGACATTAGCTCTGGGAGGCTGCGCTACCCCTCCAGGTTGTTTGTTTATCAGGGACCCGCTTTGGCCTCCGGTTGGCTTGGCATTTGTTCTAGTATTCAGGTCTTCTGGCGTTAACCCTCGACTGTTCCAAGACCAAAATGCAACCCGGGGAGTCAACCAAGCAAAAGTCAGCTAAGCCCCGCCCCATCCTCTCCTAGGGCTTGGGTGCACTGTGCCTGACACTGTGTGCCTTGCCATGGTGGCGTCCCAGCGGCTGCTCTGCAGTTAGTTTTTAGAGACCGAAGCAGGGTGCTTGGTTATGTCAGCCTTGCTGAGGCCGTCTGATCCTATTGGGATGGTTCCACAGTGTGGTTTGTCCCAAGAAGACCCCATTCCTAGCCCCAGATGGCCCTCTGGTGTGACTGCCACCCACCATGCTACACTGTGGACTGGATCCTCGTAACGTCTCAGCGTGGGAACCATCTAGTAGTCACAGGGGCCTCCGTGGTGACACCCTCTTCCCCCTCCCCCAAACTGTGACCTCACCTGGTTGAGGAATCTCCCTAGGATTGACTGGTTTTGATTCCAGTGTGCAAACACCGGCCTGTAAGTTCAAAGCCACCCCGTGGGGATCAAGTCCCTGTTTCTGCCAGCCCAGGCAGACAGCTCTCAAGTGGCCCCTGGCTTCTATCTATGCTGTGTGGGATAATTGTGGTCACGGTAGACTTTGTTTCCACATTAAAATGCTCAGGGAAACCTGTTTGTGTTTCTAGCTGGGTCTAATGCGTGGGCAGCCTCGTTATCTCCTCATGCAACGTGGTCATTTTTAGGGGAATCGCTGCCTCCGTAATTTGTTTTTATCTCCTGGGGAAGGGTTCCCGCCCGGGTCAGCTGTAGTTCTAAATAAAGCCGGTTTCTAGGAAGCCGTGAGCTAATGTTGACAACCTCCGGAAATCTAGATAAAGGAATACGAGAAACTGGACAACGAAGAAGACCGGCTGCACCGGAGTCGGCAGATGTACGACGCCTACATCATGAGGGAGCTTCTGTCCAGCACGCACGTGAGTGTCCCATCCTGAGCCCCAGATGGCACCACGTGCGGCATTGACAGGGTCTCTGCTGATCTTTGACAATTTCCTAAACACTAACACTGACTCACTGATGCTGGTGATGGTGATGATGGTGATGGTGATGGTGATGGTGGTGGTGATGGTAACGGTGATGATGATGATGATGGTGGTGGTGGTGGTGATGATGGTGGTGATGGTGGTAATGATGATGATGATGATGATGATGATGGTTAGTGTTGCTGTATCATTTAGGGGCTCATGCTTGCTAGGCAAACAGCACTGAGCCATCTCCCTAGGGCTTGCCTCATTGGATTAGATTTAGCTATACTTTGACTGTTGGGCAAACCAGAGTTATATTAATATAGATCTTCAGTGATTGGGATTGATCAGGATTACTAATACCATGCTAATTTTATTCATGGTCAGAGAAGTCATTGTCTCCCTTAGGAGTTGGACAAAACAATCTAATTGGGATAAACTAGGTCCTAGGAGGTGACACAGGAGCGAATGGATTATATAGCAAGGTAGACATTGCAATGTGGTTGCAACTCAGGCTGTTTTTCAAAGAACACACGGTCTTTACCTACTCTGTCTGAGGCCATGGCCACTAACCACATGTGGCTACTTGAGTTTACCTAAAGCAATTACAATTAGATGGAGTCACTTCTGGGCTTCCCATGAACTGTGTCTCAGGTACCCTGGAGCCCCGTGTGGCCAGAGGCTCCCGTCTGTGACAACACAAAGGGATGACATGGCACCGTGTCAGGGCAGCTGTCTGGATGGCCCAGCCATGCCTTAGCACTTAGGATGTGGTTACAGTTTGTAGCGATGTGTGAATGGCTGGGGCACACGCTGGCCTCTCTCAAAGCTTCTGCTGCTTCTTTGCTGTGCTATGTAGAGGGAATTGGAGCCTGATACGTGCTCACTGCTTTGTACCTGGGTGCGTTGGCTGGGCGTGGGCTGAGCCCTGCAGGATGCGTGTAGTTGGTGGAGCCTGCGTGAACTTGGCTTTCCTCAGCTCAGCTCTGAGGGGCACTTCAGCAGAGTCATGGGTTTTGTTCAAATGGCTTGTGGAGTTTATTCCCACCCTCTATTCCCCCCCCCCGATTGAGTGAGGTGTATGCTCCAGAGTTAGAGGCAATGCTCTGAGCACTCCAGGGTCACATACTGCTCAACCGCTTCTATCCTGAACACTACAAAGATTTAAACCGAGACTTGGAGAGCTGATCCCTCCATGACAGGCCTATGTGTTTGCTGCTGTCTAGGCTGACTAGCTTCTCCCCCAAGAGCCTTTTCCAGCCCAGGTTGTCTGTAGAGGTAGCTGTGGGAGTGAGGACAGTCGGAGTCTCAGATAAGCAGCATGTGTTCGTGTTTCTGTGAACTATAAGAAACAGGCATCCCGTTAATCACCCGAGAAACAATTCGAATAAAGGAGATCACGTTGAAAGGTTTCCGGAAGACGTAGTTGGCAACCCACACCGACGGAAGTTCTGTTCTGTTTGCCCTCTGCTGGGGCTCAGTGAGACCTCCGGGCCCCAGAGCCATCTGTCCCTGTGGCCCGTCTTGTAATCCTTGTGTTAAATTCCTAGGTGCACGACCCTGCATCTGTGTTCTCTGACACAGCAGATAGCTTACATCTGTAGAACTGTCATTAAGGAAGGAAATGGTTATGTACATAGTCAGGCGGTGGTAGGCCTCCTGATGCTCTGTTGCCATGGGAACCTTGACCTGCTGAAGGGTCTATTCTGGGCACCCTAAGGAAGGACAGTATGTGCTTGGATTGTCTTCAGAGAGCCCACGGGTCACTCTTAGGGGATCACTGTGTCAAACCATCTGTTGTAACGCGTGATCTACAGACATGTCACCTCCTTATTAAAAAATGCTCTCTTTCTTTCTTCCTTCTTTTCTCTCTCTTTTTCTTCCTTCCTTCCTTTTTTTTTTCCTTTTTCTCCTTAAAGCAATTCTCAAAGCAAGCTGTAGAACATGTCCAGAGCCATCTCTCCAAGAAGCAGGTGACGCCTACCCTTTTTCAGGTAAGATAAGATTACTTCAAAACAAATGTCCCAACCCGCCTCCCTAGCAGACCTGGTAACATTTCCTCAGCTCGTCAAACACACTGACACGCATGGCTGTCCGCTTGGAGCACGCAGGTCCTCTCGCTGCAACCTGCTGCACGCACAGACAGGCACTAAAGATGTTCCTGCAAAGGGGCTGCTGGCTGCGGCCGTCTTGTAACTGGAAATCCGTTGAGCTAAGACAGAGCTAAGCCTTCCTCCCGCTTGGCATTCGGTGTCTGTGATAAGTGGGGGTGATGTGGCTTGCAGTGATTATCCTGTGGATTAAGTGGGATTTATGTTCCAGAGTTAGAGGTGATTCTCCAAGCACTCTGGGGTTCCATGCCCTTGGACTGTTTCTATCCTGAACATTACAAAGGTTTAAACCGAGACTCAGAAAGTTGGCCTCCCATGACGGGCCTATGTGTTTGACTGGCCTTCTCCCCTGAGAGCCTTTTCCAGCCCAGGTTTTCTGTAGAGGTGGCCACAGGAGTGAGGCAAGTCAGAGTCTCAGATAGGTAGCATGTGCTCCTGTTTCTGCAAAGTATAAGACACAGGAATCTCATTAATCGATTTTCAACAGTGCGGTGACTGGATTCATTCCTTATCAGATTACCAGCTTATTTACAGTGAGATACACTGGTAAAGCACAGGCTAGCCCCTGGATCCTCCATCTCCCATGGCCATTGCAGGTGCATGTGACTGTGCCGTGCTGGTTTTGGACTTGGTGTCTTAGAACAGGGCAAACCTCTGCAAAGCAAAGTTGATGATCCTCAGGTCCTGAGCACCCGCCTAGTGGCTCATCGGCATTGCCGTTCTCTTGGAGTGTTAGGTGGACCTGTCTGCACACTCCAGAATGCTCCCAGAGTTAGGATCAGAGCCCGTGTCCCTAGGATAACCTTGGCAAGCTGAACTGGTCTACCAGGCATTAGTATGACATATACACGAGCCAAGTTAATAGTAAAACACAGAGGAAGAGAATTTCAAAGCAAGACCACACTGGGAAAAAGGAAGAGATCCATTCCACCCTATGTCCATCATCTGGGTCCTGACGTGAGGATAAGGGTCAGGCTATAGGCATAGCTGGACAGTCCTGGTGACAGTGTGGCCATGTCCATCACATTGTGTTCTGATGAGTTCTTAGAATCATGTCGTCTCTTCCAGCTGGCACTGTGCCTCTCAGTGCTTCAGCCTTCTCCTCCTCAAACCCTGAGACTCCTGGGGAAATTCTAGTTCTCTGCTTGCTTGTTACCTCCTAGTCTGGTAGCTGAGCGGAGGAACATAGTATCTATTTTGATTGTCCTCATCCCTACCTGGCCAGTTACAGGAAGAGTCTATGTTTCAGTTCTGGGCCTGCTGCCCTCCCCTGCAGCTTCCAAACCCAATTTGCTTGGAGATTTGGTGGGGTGGGCACACACAGGGTGCTTTGCAAGGGGCCTGCCCTTCACGCTGCTCCTCAGATGAAAGCTGAGATCAGATATGTTGTGTTCTATAAAAACAAGGAGAGGAGAGAAGGAATATATTTGGTGGATATGTAGTCAGCTGTGGGAGAAGGGGGTACCTTTGAGGGCCCGTGCAGAGGCATCCCTTACCCCTGAAGGACCAGCCACACAGATGGTATAGTATAGAATAGAGTTTATTCAGGTCATGGGGAAGGGAGTCGAGTGAATAGAGACAGAGAAAGGCAGAGGGTGGGAGTGGGGGGATAGAGACAGAGAAAGTCAGAGAGAGAGACTGGGAAGGGAGGGAGGAGAGGGAGGGGAGGGGAGGGGGGAGAGGAGAGGAGAGGAGAGGAGGGAGGGGGAGGGGAGGAGAGGGGAGGAGAGGAGAGGAGAGGGGGAAGGCAGGGGATGGGAGGGGAGGGCAGGAGAGGAGAGGAGAGGAGTAGAAGAGCAGAAGAGGAGTAGAGGCCAGCCATGTGGAGAGGGAGGAGAGGAATGGGGGGAGAGAGGGAGCAGGAGCAAGGGGACAGAACAAGAGAGCAAGAGAGAAAGGAGGGGCAAGCAGCCCCTTTCACAGTGAGTCAGGCATACCTGGCAGTTTCCAGGTAACTGTGTGGTGGAGCCTAGACAAAATGCTAACAGGATACCTTATAGTAAAACAGCATGGTGCTGATGTCTGTACTGCTGTCTCCATATTTAGAGTGTGAGTGCTTTGGTTTTCAACTGATTCACACAGACAGCCTGTCGCCAGTCACGCCTGGCGTTGCAGAACTCTACCGTAGATCACGCGGCATGTCACTGGAGGTTCTCAGTAGGGAGATGAAATACAGCATTAAGACTTATCTTCAAGAACCAACAGTGACTACTTGCAGTAGAGTTTTATTCAACTCTTTGTTTATCTAACTCTTTGTTATTTATTTATTTATATTAGCCATTTGGGATACTGTGTCCAATATCAGGAGTGGAGGCCCCAGCCGTCCAGCTAGCCTCTGTTGATAGTTTCTAGGCTGCATTTCTAGTGGATGTGGTGTAAAGCCAGAGACACAGGGAGGGACTATTCTCTCATAGTTACCCTCTCCTGAGAACTGACAGAGTCTGGGGAGAATAGCACTCATCCCTTCTGAGCACCTCGGTGCCCTTTCCACCTCCTGCCTCTGGGAGGTCCCTTTAATTTAGCATAACCATGCTGGGGACCAGGCTTCCAACCTGAGACCCTGCCATGGGCAAACCACATCCCATCCTTGGTACCTGCTTCTCCATTCAAATTTCGCCCCAGTAACAATGAAACAAGATCACTGCAGGCAAGAGTGACAGAGACTACGGTGGTTATCAGGGTGGTCCCAGGGCACACCCACCTCTGAGCTGTTCACCTTCAGCAGGGTGGAGCTGTTAGTGTGGCTCAGTGCAGCTTGCATCCTCCCAGCCTGGTGCAAACTAGATGCATGCCTAGGTGGACAGAGGGTGGGCCGTTGTCTTGTGAAGCAACAAAGTTTGCAGTGCGACACCATGTGTCAAAGTCAGTGAAAAGTAAGGAATTGCTATTTCTTGTTTGCCAATCTGCTTTAGAGAGAAATAATTGCATAAACAGATTTGGAGGTGAGAGAGGGGCCTGGCTGGAGGTGGATGTGTGAGTGTGTGTGTAGTGCATGCATGCATGTGTGCCTGTGTGAGTGTGTGTTTGTGTGAATGTATGTTTGTGTGTGTGTGTATGTGAGAGTGAGTTTGTAGGTGTGTGTGAGTATGTGAGTAGTGTGTATGTGCATGTGAGAGTGTATGTGTGTGCATGTGTGAGGGTGTATGTTTGTGTGCGTGCATCTGTGAGTGTGTCTGCATGTGCATGTGTGAGTGTATGTGCGTGTGTGTTTGTGTGTACATGTGAGAGTGTGTGTTGATGTGTGAGTGTGTTTGTGTGTGTTCAAGTGTGTAGCGTGTGTGTGCATATGTGCATGTTTGTGTGTGTGCATGTGAGAGTATGTATGTGAGTGTATATGTGTGTGTGTTTGTTCATGTATGAGTGTATGTATGAGTAGTGTGTGTGCATGTGAGTGCCTGTGTGCCTGTGTGTGCATGTGTGTGTGTGAGTGTGTTGGTTCTATAAAGTACCTGACGAAAGCCACCTGAGGATAGAAGGGTTTGTTGGGGTCTGCAGTACACAGGGATACAACCATCATGCTGGAGAAGGTGTAGTAGCAAAACTCCATTTTCAGAAAACCATGAGGGACCCAAGCAGCCACTCTCAGACATGCCGGGAGATCTGTTTCCATGGTGATTCTGGAGCCTCTCAGGTTGGCAATCAGTAACTACCAGCACTGGTTAAAATGTGGCCAGGTGGTGATCAAGGGGTCCTAGAGAGGCTTGGCTGCTCCTCCATTACTAGGAAGAATGGAGCGTTTGATGGAACAGAAATGTGAACCATGAGTGAGCACACTGTTCCCTGTGGAGAAAGTCTATTGGAAGAACATGGGACCTCTCTACTGAGTCCCACCTGAGCTCCCTGCCACCAGGGTACTCCTTTCTCCTACCGTCTGTACTTGTTTTGATATGCTCTGAGTGAAGACACTGAGAGGGTTAAATTTCCCATCATCCAACGCATCAAACAGATCAAGATATTTTCCCAAAAGATCTAGTGGACTCTGGTGAACTCTGAAGCATGGCCATCCGCCAGCTTCTTGTTCTCAACTGGAGCGTGTGGAACAGAAATTGTGGCTGTTTGTTCAGTGCGATGAAGCAGAGCTGAGGCAGAGAATAGTGGATCCCCACTCAAGGAACCTGGGGCTGTGTCAGCATCTCCCTGGGTACTCATTAGAATCCCTGACCACACCTGCTCTGCCCCATAGCTTCCTTCCACTTCTCGGCGTCTAAAAGGTATAATGTTAATTAATTAATAACACGGCCAATCAGGATGATTAACTGTGGGTCTCTCGGCTTCGGGTCCTTAAAACTCAGTCCATGTGGACGAAGCGCATAGCAAGGCGTGCTGGGAAGCTCACTCAACAAGGCCCAGTGCCAGATGAAAACATGTGACCCTGTTTTCAGAAACTAGTCAGAATTCCAAGATGGCGACCGGGGGCCACATAGCTAAGGGCTGGGACCCTTTATGTGCCTCAGGGAGACAACTCGGGTCAGTAAGGCAGCAGCTGGTGAAGAGCTGTGTGCAGTGCAGTAGGAGCTGACAGAGATGATAATCCTGGAGTGAGACTGAACACGCTGAGGGGACAGTGAGAGGGACAAGCCTGGGGCATCCCCTGGACAGCATCCCGTGAGCAGCACGATTGCTGACCTCAGGCCACTGGCAAGCACCCTTTCTCCGTCTCATTTCTATTTACGTGGTGCCCTTTCTTCTCTATTCCTTGCAGCCGTACATAGAAGAAATCTGCGAAAGCCTTCGAGGCGACATCTTCCAAAAGTTTATGGAAAGGTATGCAGCTCCGTGTGTGCACACGATGCATTTCCCCGGTGTGTGCTATTTTATCCCTCCGCAGACCCTTCCTGGCCAGACTCCCAGCCAGCCCTTTGCCACACTTCCTCCTTGATGCTTGATGTTATATCTCTGGGATGTGTAGCCCTTGACCCCTACATTCTACTTCAGCTTGTTCTAAAATTGAAATGGCCTGGGGAGGGGGGACTTCCATTTTACAAGGATCACAAGGGAAGCCTTTGCGGACTCAGTATGGTGGCTGTGTTTTTATCTGATTCCCATCTTAGGCTCTTGAGGGCTGTCTCCCAAGACAGGGCAAGCCTGGGAAAGGACAAACTGTGTACTCAAGGGGCATCGTCTGCGCATTTAATGAATTCATCCCGATGGGTTTCCACGCTGTAGAAGTGGTGTGTCATCCGATACTCTGAAGTTGGTTCGGCGCCCCTTGAGCTGTTTACTCGTGTGTCTCCCAGTCGGTTCGCAGGGCTCCGAGCCTCTGAGTAGAGTCCCCTGTGTGTGGTCTCCCTTGACGGCGTGCGTTGTGATTCTACTAGAGTGGAGAGATAATTTATCCTGGAATGCGCTCAGTATCTTGGGGACTGACATTCATCTGTGTGATCCTTGGCCTCTGAGCCTGGGGCCAGCCGAAAGCTCTGGAAAGAGGCTCAGTAAAGCCAGCGAGGAATGCAGGCTCAGAGCAGAGCTTTGGCCTTACCCAGGGCTGGCCCCACTGCCTAGATTTCTCAAATCTGGAGTCCATCTTAGTCTAGTGTGACTGGGTTCCGCTTGTTCTGTGCCTTGAGACTGGTCTGTCTTTACGTCCAGAGTTGGTGATCCCTCGTCGTGGGATACCAGGGGTGTGACTTACTTTGTACGCGCTCGTTTACACACACACACACACACACACACACACACACACACACACACACGCACACACGCACGCACGCACGCACGCACGCACGCACACACACTAGGGTGTGAAAACACATTTTGAAGCAGTTCAAGTTTTAGGTAGCAAATTGACAATCAATTCGTTCATTTCAACACTTTAGTTTGTTTTCTGTTAATGAATTCTCAAGGGGAGGGGGGCAATGCATGCTTGCTGTAAGTGTGGAGTTTGGGTTTGGAAAGCACAGGTCTTGAACGTCACCAGAGTTGGTGGGTGGTGCACTGAGGGCTGTGACTCCCTGCTGCTTCTGGGGACCACAGAAGCTGAGAGCAGGGAGGCTGGGAGCCCAGCTGACACAGTGACCCTCTTGTCCTCAGCATCAGAGTCAATGCTGGAGTGGCAACAGGTGAGCCCGAGCTCCTCCCACATCCAAGGTTTACTCTCTTGACCCTGTGACCTCAGAGGACCCTGGGCTCTGGTTACCAAAGGTCTTTGGTCCCTAGAGACTTCACTTCTGTTCTGAACAACACAAAGGACAAATGGGCTCAGTGGACACACGTCCACCTTGCTTTTTCTTAACGCAGACATCACTATGTTTACTTATTTGTTAACGAGCAGGATGTTGGTGTGGTGTTGTCGCTACAGAGGTCCAGGAGAAATGCAGAATGTGGGCTGGGGTAGTGCATCGTGGTGGTGGAGTGTCTACCTGACAGGTGTGGAACTCTGGATTCAGTCCTTGGAGCTAGAGAAGGGAGAGAGAAAGGAGGGGGGAGTAAGGAAGGGGCCAATGGGGAGGAAGGACGGGGTGGGATGGGGAAGGTTGAGGAAGACCAGAGGTTGCATCTTACCTAGTCCCTGACTGATTCCTCATAAAGAAACAGAATCCAAGATTCTTTAAATGGGGCCAGGGGGATCTTATAAAGTCCCAAGTGCCAGCAACCTAGGAGAAAGCTTAAGTTGCTAACACTCTCTCTCTCTCTCTCTCTCTCTCTCTCTCTCTCTCTCTCTCTCTCTGTCTCTCTCTCTCTCTCTCTCTCATGCACGCACGCACGCACGCACGCGCGCACACACACACACACACACACACACACACACACACACACACACGGATCGCTAAACAGACCCTGAATAAAAAGGCTTCCGATGCCAATGACCCAAATCCCAGCGGTCTTTTTGAGCATATAGCAACTTTCCCCTTGAACCTAAAAATGGTTTTTAGAGGGTCTCCTTCCAGCCTTCCAACATCTCTACGAGGCTCGTGGTCCAGGAACGCACTGGTTCATGTGGAAGCATCAACCTTTGGGACTCCCATCTCCTCAGAGTCTGGGCTCGACAGGATCTGACACATTTACAACAAGCCTTAGAGTGAGTTGTGCCCAGCTCAGGGGGTGGAATAGCCTGCACTGTTTTCCAGCTAAGCATTAACTTGCTGTGGCAGACTCCTCCAGGGGCAACAGATGTCCCCTGGCTGTGTGGCAGAGTCTGCTCTAGGGTCACCTGGGTATAGAGTGCAAACCTCTCGGGACTGGGGGCCTGTGGCAGCCAGAGCTCAAGGCACTTGGAAGGTCAGAGGGTAAACCTTGGATATGGTAGGGGCTCAGGCTCACCTGTTGCCACTCCAGCACTGACTCTGATGCTCAGGGTCACTGTCAGCTGGGCTCCCAGCCTCTCTGCTCTCAGCTTCTGTGGTCCCCAGAAGCAGCAGGGAGCCACAGCCACACTGCTGAGGTTTCTCCTTCTTCCCAAGAGATGGCAGGGCTCAAAGGAAAATCCTCAAGCCCTTAGTGCACCACCCACCTTCCTGCACAACTTTGGTGAAGTTCAAGACCTGTGCTTTCCAAACCCAAACTCCACACTCACAGCAAGCATGTTTGTTTTTCTTTCGGGCATGAATGAAGACAGCAATTAGCATGCGGTGGAGAAGGCCAGTGTGAAGGGGAGGGGTTCTCTGCTGAATTCTGTGCATCTCTGAGGAGTTAAGGAGCCTGTTGGTCTGGGTCCATCTGCTCACCCACGCATGACCTTTGTCCAGTTCTCTTTGCTGGCCTTGGTCTTGGTCCTCGTAAATTGGGGTCAGAATGCCCCAGTTCACGGAGCTGTTGAAAGGAGCCAATGAGCCATGTGGATTGGACACGCAGTGATCATAGGCTGTGTTTGCTACCCTTAGCATTATTTGTGTACATTGCTTGTCCTTTTGGTTGTTTAGAGCAGAAGGTCTAAAATAGTAGTCATGAGTCATCCCTAGCTACAAATTGAAAGGTCCCGGGTGTACAGAGAAACCAGCTCTGGGAAGTAGTGATTCTTTTCACTGATCTCAAAGTGGCAACTTTGTTGTTCTGATTTGTATTGATACACTGGTGAAGGCAGCTCTAGCAGCCAGAGAGTGATTCACGCTGATCTCAAAGTGGCAACTTTGCTGCACCCGGAGGTTTGCATCAATACACCCTTAAATCAAATTATGCGTGGGGCATGTGACCATTGAGGAGAGACACCAAGTCTTTTATTTAAACAGAAAAACAAAGCCGTGAACACTGGGTAGAAAAAGTTTTAATATTTTATTGTGTGAATTGTATCTCATCATACCTGCCCTCCTCCCTCCAGCTCCTCCTCCTTCCAGCTCCTCCTCCCTCTAGCTTCTCCCTTCAGCTCCTCTCTCCAGCTCCTCCTTCCTCCAGCTTCTCCCTCCAGCTCCTCCCATGTTTGTCTCCTCCCAAGTTCATCATGGTCATGTCTATAATAGCTATTGCTATGTGTATATACATGTGTGAATTTTTATATATATATATATATATGTACATGTGTACATATTCACACAGGTATGTAACCTGAGTCCATTTAGCTTTGCTCACCTGTACATGTATGCAGAACTGGTCACATGGTATTAAACCTATGTGGGTGCTTGGAGTAGACGGCTTTTCATTCAGGGGTGTGAAATGTCTCCTGTCCACGTTGGTAGGTTACCTGGTAATGTCACTGTGCTGGTCTTGTTCCAGCAACCATATTGCTAAGAGTACATGGGTGTGACGTCCATATTGTATGTTGGTCCTCTGGTCTTGTAATCTTTCTGCTCCCTCTTTCAAAGTTTTCCTGAGCCGCGGGTACAGGGGTTACATTGAAGGCGTGCCAGTTGTGCTGTCTGAGAATGTTTTCCTTGCGTGAGAAGCAGCACGGGAGTTGGACCCCATCCCACAGGTCTCTTAGAACTCCAGTTAGGTGCTACGTAACTCTCTAGTAATTATTTATATTCTCTTTTAGCGAAAAATTCACTAGATTCTGTCAGTGGAAGAACGTGGAATTGAATATTCACGTGAGTACCATACTTCTCTGCCCGCCCCCCTTTAAATAAAAACTTCCTCTGCCCTAATGTCGTGAGAAAATGCTTTGTTCTGGAACGTTCTCCCCAAGGGTATGCAGTGCAGCACAGATGTGCTTCATACAAGTCCATGGACTAAAAGCTGGGCTCCCATGCTCAAGGAGAAGCCATTGCAACCTTAGCTTTCTTTCCTCCTCTTTGTGTGAGAATGAGCTTACGTACCTAAGAAGGGCTATTTTAGGTTGCGATTGATTGACCCTTTACCAAAAATAACAGTGGCAACGTAAGCCTTCCATTCACTATCAGGACTGTACAGCCTGGGCTCTTGCCACACTGTGAAGTTCCCTTCACCTGCCTTACTGTAGGATATAATAAAACGAGCAGAACAGTTTTATAGAATAAGGTTTCAGAGTTGTTCCGTTTCCTTGTTCTTAGTTTGGAATTGGCAGAAGTGGGGGTTGGGTATTCAGCTCCATGGTAGAACACTGGGCTAGACAGTGCAGGAGTCAGGCCTCAGCACGAGGGACAAATCTCTCTCTCTCTCTCTCTCTCTCTCTCTCTCTCTCTCTCTCTCTCTCTCTGTGTGTGTGTGTGTGTGTGAGAGAGAGAGAGAGAGAGAGAGAGACAGAGACAGAGACAGAGAGAGACAGAGGCAGAGAGGCAGAGACAGAGAGAGACAGAGAGAGACAGAGTGTCTGGTTCCTAGGTATCGCACCGTCCTCTAAGCTGAAATGTCAGTCACTCTAGGAAAGGACTGCTCTGGGGGTCATGTTTGGGTGCACAGCTCTGTCTACACCCTCTACTCTCCTTACATGGATCTTCTGGAAATATAGGGTTCGGGTTTCATAAAAGAATCCATTGTGGTTTTGTTTTTAAAGAAAAATGTGTACTTAAAGCAGTATTGTGGGAAGGTTTTTTTAAAATCTTCCCCTTGCTTCCTATGTTCTGGATGATTTAAAAGAAAGGGATTGTAACTCACACACATGTGCGCGTGCGTGCATACACACACACACACACACACAGATTCATACACATATACACATACACACAAACATACACACATATGCACACAGGCTTACACACACAAGTATATACACATATCCACACAGGATAACATACATATAGAGTCCATACACATGCATGCACATACATACATACATACATACATACATACATACATACATACATAAATACAGTCACACAGAGGCATACACATATACACATAGACACACAAGCACACATATATTCACACAGGCTCACACACACACACACACACACACACACACACACACACACACACACACATACACACCCTTTCCTGGCCCCTGAGCTCTGTCGATGGATGGAGTGTGTGTGTGTGTATGAATGAAGTCTCTTTCTGTGGCTCTTTTTATGTTTGTGTGAGGAGTCCCGACTCCCATGGCCTGCCTCTCAGCACTTCCAGTCAGAGAGTGTTTGTTCTGAAACAGCTGCCCTCCGCATGGACTCTTGTCTTCCCACCAGGACGGTGTGGAGAAGAGTCACTTCTTATATTGACTAGTAATTCTATACTTGTGCTTCCCTGACATCACAACTTGCATGAGGTTTTCAAGAGTGAAGAGACAGTCCCCTCCCATACTTCCCCCTCCCCCACCCCTGTCTCCATGTTGGACTGCAGTCTCATCTCTCAGCTTAAGGAATCCATCCTGGGAGTGGGAGGTGACACTGGACCATCTGTCTGTCCTTACCCTGACGTCGTGTGATTTCACATCTTTATTTTGTCTTGTGCTCCACAGCTGAGCATGAACGACTTCAGTGTGCACAGGATCATCGGCCGAGGAGGGTTTGGGGAAGTTTACGGCTGCAGGAAAGCAGACACCGGTAAAATGTGAGCCTCTGTCTTGTCTCATGGGACTGTTAAGGGGGCCTCAGTCCACAGAAAGAAATAGATGTTTAGATTTGATCAGGAAGCCCTGCCCTTCATTTCTTAGGCCCACTCGGAAGCTAACAGGATCCACACATGGAGTGCTTGCAGCAGGGAGCCTGACCTGGAATTGCTTCCTGCTCTCCTTTGAGCTTGATCCAGTGACCCATGGTGCCTTCCCTTGTGTAGGGATCCTGCTGCTCACGTACTCAGGGCCTGACTACTGACTGCTAGTTTTCCAGTGGCGGGTTCTATGAAAACCATCCTGGTCAAGGGTGGAGACTGGAGCAGCCTGCAGAGTGTTTTGAAGGTCCCTCATCAGCGATACATTGTTTCCTGTGTTCTCAGGGCTCCATGAAGTGGTTAAGCTCCTTGCTGCCTCACTGTTTTTCTATAGGTCATATGACAGAGTCTCATGTAGCCCTGGTTGGCCAAATACTCGATCTGTAGACCAAGCTGACCTCAAACTCAGAGGTCTACTTGCCTCTGCCTCAGAGTATCCACCAACACGCTCTGCACAGTGTTTCAGTTAAGAAGCCATGTGTTTTCTGAGTTCTGGGCTCTGACACCAGCCCCCACCCCACCTTCCAGGCAGTTCAAAGCAAATGTGACAGTCACGGAGAATTGTCTATCCTTAAAACTCCTGTAAGAAGTTAAGAATCCTCTTTCAGCCTCCCACTGTTCTACCGAAAACATCTCTTGCTTTCCGCTGCCTACGATTTACAGAATAAGCCAAATTGATGGGCCAGTTTCCCTTGTGACTTTGTCACAGGTTCTGGTAAATTTTAAGCTGTCAGCGGGCCCCTTAGTTAGCCAGGAGGAGACATGAAAAAATCTTCTTGTTGGGCTGAAGAGACGGTTCAGTGGTTAAGAGTACTGACTGCTCATCCAGAGGTCCTGAGTTCAATTCCCAGCAACCACATGGTGGCTCACAGCCATCTGTAATGGGATCTGATGCCCTCTTCTGGTGTGTCAGTGTACTCACATACATAAAATAAATAAAATCTTTAAAAAAAGAAAAGGAAAAGTCTTCTTGTCACCTGAAAGAGTACTGGCTATGTGTGAGTGCAGGAGAATCCAGTTAGGGTCTTATACCTCCAAAGAGCTAAATCCGATCCATGCATTCATCTCCTCTCCCCGGTAGCACCAGAGCGCACGTTACGTATTTATTATTTTTGCTTCTGCTCCATTTATCTAATGCATCTCTATCCACACGTTGAGAGAAATGCCTGTAGTACCGTGTGATTGCTTCCTCCCCACAGTGGAGATTCCCTGGAGGGTATCTGGGCACCATCTTGCTTCCTTTTGCCTTGATAGAAATAGCTTAGAAGTTTGTGTAACCTGGCTCGGGTCCCCGGCCTAGACTGCGCCCTTGTCTTTATGTTCCCAGGTATGCCATGAAGTGCTTAGACAAGAAGAGAGTGAAGATGAAACAGGGAGAGACGCTGGCTTTGAACGAGAGGATCATGTTGTCTCTCGTCAGCACTGGGGTGAGTCGATCCCATGGCTTCCGACATCTGACCCGTTGCTATTGTCTGTCCCAGCTGATCACAGAGTAGGTTGATGGAGGGAGGGTTAGGAGGTGACACAGGAAGTGCTCATGCTGCTTGGGTGGAGTGTAATGCCTCTCTCTGAGCCTGAGTGAGGGGAAGCCAGTACAACCACTTATCCTCCAGAAGCAGCACCTCCCCCAGAGCAGTTCCCTTCTCCTGTCTTCTTCTTGGTGGAGCGTGGTGCCCAGAGGGCAGACAATTATGGTGATAAGAACACTCGGATGCGACTTTAAAATGGCGGCAGGCTGGAAAGCCAGCCAGAGGAGGAAAGGCTGAGCCCCGCCCACCATAAGCCATGCAGAGGGCGGGGCTTCGACTCTGACTTATTTGTCTGGGAATGGTGTCAGGCATCCAAGCCTCAGCTTCAGAGCTGGAGATGTGGCTTGGAGAATGAACATTTGATGAGCAGGCATGAGGGTTTGATCCCAGTACCATGATCCCTACCACTGCCACCGCCACCATCAACAACCTTCCCACGATAACCACCAACCTCACCACCACCACAGCTACCGCCGCCATCATCATTACTACCATCATCACCACAACCCTCAGTGGTCTTTATATGTTTGTACAGAGCCGCCAAACAAGATGGCTCTCCTTATTGAAATCTGTGCAGGTGTGTGAGTACCACACGGCTGTTGGCCAGCGCTCAGAACAGGCCAGAGGCTTAGGGTGCAGCGTGCTGTGACAGAGCATAGTGTACACTTGTGGCTGGCAGGTTAGCCCTCCCTGTAATAAGTGGAGGGCTCGGATGTCACTATCCAGGCCATAGGTGTGGATTTCTGATGGTCACGTTCTGTGGGGCCCTTTTGACGGACACAGCTGGATTCCATGTGCAGTCGTCCTCTGTACCTGAAGGATTTGAAGGCGTCAAACCGTAATGGCTAGGAACCCATTTCAGTTGGTGAGAGAGCTGCGGAGACCCAGAATAGATCCGCCCCTTCCGGTTCTTGGCCACACTGGCCCAAGCTCACCTTTTGGATCATTCCTTTGGAGGTGAAGTGGTGTGTGTGTGTGTGTGTGTGTGTGTGTGGTGTGTGTGTGTGTGTGTGTGTGTGTGTGTGTGTGTGTGTTTTGCTGAAGCAAAACAACCATGTCGCTTACTTAGGTGAACTGTAAAACAAGAGTGGGGCTCTAATTAACCCCTAATTATGCACATTGGTCTTCCAACTCTGGACATTTAACCTCACTTTTTAATGAGTTATTGCAAAGTCCCGTTGGTTTTTAAGAAGTCCTACGAAGTTTTTTGTTTGTTTGATTTTTTTTTTTATGTTGGAAAGGAACAAAGCCAGGTTGTATATATTATTTGAATAATTCCTTTATTCAGACGAGAGGATGTGGGGGGTGGGAAGTACGACATCTTTGCTTTGGTCCAGCCTGAAGGAAACAAACTTGAAATCCTGGTTCTGTTGGGCCACTAACTTGAACTAACTTAAGAGAATGAACCCTACACATGTTCAGATACTGAGCTGTTTTGCTAAGGACGGCACTGGTGCTTCAGTCTGGCACGCCATGGTAAGGTGACTTGGGAGTGTCGGCACTCAGTTCTTCGTGCCCTGGACACCATGTGACCTTCCTTCTGGTGTCCACTTGGCCCCTGGATCAATGAGGCTTACTGGTCTTCCTTTCTTACTGGGTGTGTTTCACGCTCTGTCAGTGCTTGTGCTAAGGCAGTAAGAACTGTAGCCAATGGTGTTCTCTCTAGTCTCACTGGGGAGACTGCTCAAGGGGAGCTCTCTTTGGGGGGATTCCTAGGTGTGGTGGGGGATGGGCTGGCCCCAGGTATTTGTTCGTTCTCAGGGTCAGTTTGGTCAGATGCCCAAGGGGGCCATCTGAGTTCACAATGGCTACTGTCAGGCTGTGACTTCTCCCACAGAGATGAGGAAGGCTCTGGTGGTAGATGAAGTAGCTTTGGGTTTTCCCAGGTGGGTAGAAGTCAACGCAGACATGTGGTCTGAGACTGGGGAAACTAGCCTTGTCTATTAGACAGACTCAAACTTGAATGGCCTGAGTGCTCAAAACTTGATGGTCAGGGCTGAGGCCGGTAAGGAAAAATGTACGCAAATCCACCCATCTGGAAGTGGGTCACCGGGAGCCTGTACCTGGCACTGGGCAAAACCACCTTATAAGGAGCTGTTGGGGGATGCTCAGGGAACACGGGGCTTCCATCATGGCCAGCTGCCCATTTCTTTGTGGTCTCACACAACCAGTTTCCAATTCAGAGCTTGGCTTGCTTGTTTTTAAATGAGGAAGTGAGACTAGCTGGGTTTCTTCTTTCTCTCTCTCCCTTCCTCCTCCCTTCCCCTTTCCCCTCCCCCTCCCCTCTCCCTTCCCCTCCTCCTTCTCCCTCCCTTTTTTCCGCTACTCCTTCCCCCTTCCCACTTTCCCCTCAAAGTGAGACCAGCTGGGTTTCTCCTCCTCTTCCTCCTCTTCCTCCTCTTCCTCCTCTTTTCCCACTCACCTTCCCTTTCATCGTCCCCCTGCCTTACCCTTCCTCTCCCTCTAATTCTAAATTCTAACTCTAAAACTCATTCCTCGCTTGCTAAAGATGCTGAGCTGTCCTTTGAAGGATCACAAGCCACTGTGTTTAAGGATCTTCCCTGTGAGGCCCTCTGGTGTCTTGCATACAGTTCCCCACCCCGGCTGGGAAAGACCCTGGCTTTGCTGAGTTTTGGGTTCACCCACTTCTCTTTTCCACTGAGCTGCCCATTAGATCACAGGGTACGTGTTTAGGGGGCCCACTGAGGATGAGGGGGTAAGTGTGGCAAGGGAAGATCTGGAGAAGATGGAGGCCTGTGTTGGCTAGTTTGTGTCCCCTTGTCACAAGCTGAGAAGAGGGAACTTCAGGCGAGAAAGCGCCTCCATAAAATCGGGCTGTAAGCAAGCAATACATTTTCTTAATTAGTGATTGGTGGGGACAGGCCCCAGCCCATTGTGGGTGGGGCCAGCACGCTGTGGGTGGGGCCATCCCATTGTGGGTGGGGCCATCCCTGGGCTGGTGGTCCTGGGTTCTATAAGAAAGCAAGCTGAGCAAGTCATGAGGAGCAAGCCAGTGAGCAGCACCCCTCCATGGCCCCTGCTGATGCTCCTGTCCTCTGCATCAGCTCCTGCCTGAAGGTTCCTGTCCTCTTCCTGTCTTGGCTTCCTTCAGTGGACTGCGATTTTTTTAGGGTGTACAAGCCAAATAAACCCTTTCCTCCCCGACTTAACTTCAGTCATTTGGTTTCAGCATAGCCACAGTAACCCTAACTGAGACAGGGCCCCAGAAGGCCCTGTGCTTCATGTACCTGAGAATGCGCAACTCTGAGTCAGTAAATTCGCCATCTCAGCAGACCAGAGGACCAAAGAGGAAGCTGTCAGTCATCCCGACCCAATTTCCTCTAGAAGAATTATGGAAATGAGTCCAAGTTTGTACGTCCGTAGTTTTATAGCGCAGACCAACTCGAAATCATCTGCACGCCCTTAACCCAGAAATTTTGGAGCTTGCTATCGCATATTCTGTGTGCAGTTGTGTGTGCACTTGCTTGCTTGAGGTCAGGGGTGAGAGGTCAGATGCCAGGGGTTACTCTTAGATTGTTGGCCTTCCCCTGTGCTTTGAGATAGAGTTTCTCTCTGACCCGGGCTCAACAATTGGGCTAGGCTGGCTGTCCCGGGAGGCCCGGGAGGCCCAGGAAGCCCAGGAAGCCCAGGGCTCATTGCTCTCTCTGCCACCACAGTGTTAGGATCCCAAGTGCATACAACCAGGCCTAGCTCTTTAATGTGGGTTCTGGAGATCAAACCCAGACCCACTTGCTTGCATGTCATGAATCTTACAGACTGAGAGTCTCCCCAACACTGGCGTTTCAAGGGAAGTTACTTGGTGAGAATTTTGGTTTCTGAAAAAAAAAAAAAGTTATGTGAATATGGCTTTTGCTTTAATCCCAGGTGTGGGGTATGGGGCTGCTTCAGACCGTCCATGGCCGTTAACTATGATTGTCTCGTGTTCCAAGAGAGGTGTGATTTTTGCCAGCTGCAGACAGTTTATGTTTGGAATTCTGGGGATTCTAGGGAGGGTATGAAGTCGAGTGCCCCAGAGGGCTGGGGGTGGGTGGTTGCTGGTTCTCCTGCTGCTGCTGGTTTCTGCTGCTTTGCTGGTTGGAGATACCCTGACTGCTGAGATCGGACTTGCCTCTAGGAACTCAACACCCTTAGTCAGCAGCAAGTAGTCTAACGAAGTCTCTGCACCATTTCCCCTCTAACTTATTTCCCTCCTACCTAGTGTTGGGGGGGGGAGTTTGGAACGGATTAGGGTGGAGAAGGATGGTAGATATAAGAACCTAATAAAGTAGCTTTAAAAAGTACACCTGCAAAGTTACACTGGGGAAACTTCAACCCTTCTTTGAATTTTAATAATTTAAAGTGTCCAGAAAGACCGTTGTGTAGGGCAGGCCGCATTGTATGGTAGGTAGGTCAGATTATTGTTGAGGTTTCTTTCTTTTTTTTTTTTAAGATTTATTTTATTTATGTGAGTACACTGTCACTGTCCTCAGACACACTAGAAGAGGGCATCAGATCCCATGACATATGGGTGTGAGCCACCATGTGGTTGCTGGGATTTGAACTCAGGACCTCTGGAAGAACAGACAGTGCTCTTAACCACTGAGCCATCTCTCCAGTTGCTGAGGCTCTTTGGTAGCAAGGACTTGTGAAGAGTCTAAACTGATCCTGGGTGGAGTCCAGCAGAGAATCCTGCTGAGTCGGGATCCGAGAGCTGGTGAATGGTCAGTCGGAAATGGAGGTTTGTCAGGAGCCCGAAGTCCTGAAGTCACCCGGAGGCTTGAGACACTAGCTCCCCGCCCTGGCCATTCCTCTCCTGAGCTCTCACGAGATGGCCGTCTCAGCTGTTAACCTGACCTACATGTGGCTGTTTCTGCTCTCTCTCCATGAGAATGCATGAGGTGGCCCACGTTGCTGCCTGTCACAGCCGCTCCCTGTATAGCTAGATAGCAGGGTCAACAAGAGCTGTGTGGCACTGTCACCAAAGCCAGCCCGTGAGCCAGGAATGGTCCATCTGTATCTAGAGGCCTTGTAAGGAAAGGACATGGAGAATGCATGTGGTCTGCAGAGCCCGAGCTGATGATCAGGTCAAGAGTCTTGTGCCACAGTTCCCTCCCCGACTCTCCCCGAGGCCTTTCCCAGGCTCAGCTAATCTAACCAGAGCTGGTAGGCAGTTCTAGAGATAGGCCTCCTGCTCCCATAGTGCAGACAGCCACCGACTGGCTACTTGGTGTGGGGTGGCCGGGTCATGTAATGCACAACCCAGGTGATAGCTCCAAACAGCTGCTCATGGCTCGGCACCATGGTGCTAATGGTGGTTGTCATGCAGAGTGTGTGGCCAGGCCGTGTTTCTGCTTCGTTGAATAGATGCTCGGCTGTTCAGCACTAATAGAAAATGCTAGCCCGACCTGTGGCCTTTTATTGCACTCAGGAGGCCACCTACATGAGTGCCCTTCGCGAGTTCTCTCCCCATTACTCATTTTGTGCTTGAGCTTAGGGCCATACTGTCTGAACTACATTTTAAGCATGTGTATGTGTGTTTACCTGTGTGTGTGTACATGTGTATGCATGGACCTGTGTCTGTGTGTATAGACATGTGCATATGTGTATATGCATATACATATATATGCTTGTGTGTTTGTATACATGTGTGCATGTACCTGAGTGTATATATGTGTGTGCTTGCGTGTAGACATGTACATGTGGTATGAGCCTATACATATACATACTTGTGTGTTTGTGTACACATGTGTGTGTACCTGTGCATGTACCTGAGTATGTACCTGTGTGTCCTTGTATGTGTATGTATGTGCGCACCAGTAAATCCGTTTGTGTGCATATGTATGCACCTCTGTGTTTGTGTATACCCGAGTGGGCATGTGTATGCATGTGCCCATGTGTATATAGCACGTGTATCTGTATATAAGTTTATATCTTTGCATGTATATATGTGTTTGTACGTGTGTGCATGTGTTTGTCTGTACCTATGTGTGTGTATATGCATGCGTGTGTCTGTTTGTGTACACGTGTGTGTGTGTGTGTGTGTATGTATGTCTGAAGTGTGTGTACTAACCCTTGCAGAGGGATGAGGGATGCTCACCCATGTGTGTTCCTGTGGAGGCCAAAGTGAATGCTGATTTCCTCTGTTGTTCTATATCTTGATTTTTGAGACAGGGTGAACCTGGAGTTCACTGATTGTCTATACTAAATATGGCCAGCGAGCCCCAGTGACCCTTTCCTCTCTGCATCCCCAGTGTGTACTCAACCGTTTGTTCTTTAATGTGTGTGTGGGGTGTCTGAGCTCAGGTCCTCATGCTGTGCAGCCCTACAGAGCCCTCTCCCAGCCCAGTAAGGAGTCATCACGTGTACCGCTCTGACTGTCCTGGCTTGTTTTTCTAAAGCGTGTCCACACTTTCTGACTGTTTATAGTCCCGCACATATTAATCAGCCTGTCAGCCTTCACTTCTGTTAGGATTCTGTGGGATCCGTGGACGATTCACAGGACATGGTCGCCCGTTTATGTTGAGTTACTCTGTCAGTCACTTGACAGTATATTTTCCTCCTTCAAAGGCTAATTCATTCCAATAACACAAATGCTACATAACTTCTCTCTCATTTGGCTCTTCTGAGTTCAGAGCAGAGATTCAAATACACAGTTGACTGGCCAGGGACCCAAAGCTTGAGAGCAGACACCATAGGGTAAACCTGTTCCTGGTGTCTGTGGTCTTTTGAAGGGGCCCAGGAGCAGAAAGAACAGTGCCAGGATGAGTCAGGGTGAGAGGGTACCCCACATCCTGCTGTTCCCATGGTGGACTGCGTCTCTGGCTCTTTGACATCCGCTAGATCTGCTGCTCTGTGGCTCCTGAAGTGACCAGCGTGTGTCACACTCAGATCCAAGAAGAGGGCTCAGCAGGAGTCCGTGGTGAGGTGTCTGACAGTTGAATGCTTTCTGTCCATCTCACAGGCTTCTGTTTGTCCACTCTAGGACTGTCCCTTCATTGTCTGCATGACCTATGCCTTCCACACGCCAGACAAACTCTGCTTCATCCTGGACCTGATGAACGGTAAGCAAGCCCCAGATGTCTGGCTGCCCCGTGAGCACTGCATTGTGTTCAGTGGTCCCCAGACAATGCTGGGCTCCATGAGCCTGTCCCAGAGTTATACTCTCATTGTAGTTTAGGGGCATCTGTGCCCTTTGGTTTTGGATAAATCCATCTTGCAAGATTGGCTGTGATTTCTCCCAGCCTGCCATTTTCTCCCCGGGATGTCAGGTCTAGTAACTTCTCACAAAATAAATACCGACCGTGAAGTTTTGCCCTCTGGACTACAGCTGGCCTTGGTCTTTAGCTTATGTCCTGATCTCAACTCATAGGAATGAAATATCTCCCAAGAACGTAGGCCATAGATAGGCACGCACTTAGAAGCTGGCTTTCCAGGGCTGATTTGTGTGGATTCTGCTTTTTCTTTTCCCTGCCTCCTGAATCCTCAGGACTCCGCTCTCATCTCTGAAACCATGAACCCCAAAAGGCGCAGACACAAAACGTTCATCCAGAAAGTGCTTTCAGTGCGAGAATGTAGTATCGGAGAACTCGGGGTATTTTTAGGAAAAGTTGAAACGAAATATGAGCCATTCAGACGGTTCGGTTGCTTGCTTTTTCTTTTTCTTTTTTCGTTAGTTCCCTTAAGTTTTACTATGTTTCGAGTGTGTGCTTTGAGCTCATACTGAGCCCCAGAATAGGAAGGACAAAGGTTGGTAGTGAGTTCAAGACGATGCCGGAGCCGATAGGGCAGGCCGTGCGTGCGTGCGTGCGTGCGTGCGTGCGTGCGTGCGTGCGTGCGTGCGTGCATGTAGGGAAAGGAGGCTGTGGTCATGGAGGGGTGAAGGCAGAGAGACCCCTTGCCTGCCAGGGCCAGGCTGGCCCACTGGGAAGAGCTTGGAGCCCTTTATTGATATCTCAGTATATACAAGAGGAGGGAAGAGCTGTGTGAAGTCCAGGGCACCAATCGACATCAGACATGTGCAACCTTTACTCACTCCCCACTCCTGGGCCTTATGACCCATCCTTGAAGCCAAGAAGCTATTTCCTTTTCCCAATATCATGTTGTTAAAAAAACGATTCCGAACACGTGACCAGGGCGACAGTTTTATGAGGGCTCTCCGAGCCCCACCGCCTGGGTTTTGCCAGCTACACTTGTCTGTTGGACAGGCTCAGTATCCAATCCACGGGGCCAGTGTCAGGTTCATATTTTGGGTCTTGTTGTCTCGAGCAATGGCTGGTCAAGGAGTGGATGGCATGGGTGGGTTCAGTTACTGGGCAGGGTGTAAATAATTGGGAGGTTCCGCAGGCTGGCCCACGCTCAACGATGTCCTTGGCAGCTGAGCTGCAGCCCCAAATGGTGGCTCTGTCCCATCCATGAGGCATGGTTTCTGCAATGATCCACACCTTTGGCCAAACTAACAGAAATGGAAGACCTAAGTTAAGGCCAAAAGGTGGAGCCTTTTCCATTTTTCTCCAGCACCCTTATAATGCGGGGTGACCTCTGTCTCCTCTCAATGAACATCAGTGACTTGCCCTCTTGGATCTCTGGTTGCAGGGGGCGACATGCACTACCACCTCTCCCAGCACGGGGTGTTCTCCGAGAAGGAGATGCGATTTTATGCCAGCGAGATCATCCTGGGCCTCGAGCACATGCACACCTGCTTTGTAGTCTACAGAGACCTGAAGGTGAGGGGGGTCAGGGTGTGCCCAGGGCCCTCTGGGAGCTCCTCTCTCTGCAGCAGGGCCCAGTCCCTGTCTTCCTATCCCTGTCTCCACCCAAAGTAGTTCACTGTGTGACCACATTTGGGGCGGGTGTGTGGTACCTGTGGCCATTCCCTGTTGTCATGGCAACCACAGTGCCTACTAAGGTGCTGGGTGCAGCTGATACTAAGTCGAGGAGTTACACATGATAAAAAAGAGACTGGCCAGCATCTTTGGGGGCATTTTCTGTTGCTGTAAAATTAAAATAAAATGCTGTCTTTTAATCCTCACTAGGCACTGCAGTGCCCCAAGGTATCTGTTGGATGTCTTCATCTCAGTCAGCAAAACGTCTCACCTGCTCTGCTCCATCCCATATCACATGGCCAATGGCTACTCTCTAAGCTTTGGAACAATCTCTCCACCCATCTAGTTCCCAGAGCAGGCTGCCACCATCCCAGACATATACATCCCAATTCCGTGGCAGCCGAATGTCTCCAGCCATCGTATACTCTCTTGAATTCAATTAAATCGTCACATGAAAGAACATACAACACAGTGACCTCTGATCCAATTGATAAGCTATAATTGCCCACCTAGACATACAAAGCCCTGTACACATCCATCCCTTAAGAACATTCATAACAACCTGTAAAGGTGCAGAGGGGAATCTTAACATCAGCCTCCATGTTCTCTCAGCTGCTTCCTCCTCCTCACTCCTGTCTCCTCCTCTCTAAAACTTTTCTCCTGCCCATCCTTCCTTCTCGTCCAATGACAGGCATGTTCTATCCGATACCTGTTTTCATCTGTATAATGACATCAATCTACAATTTCCCACTTTTGTATATAATCATGGTTCAGTAGCTGCTCATCACAGAACGGAGCTTGCCCTGGTCGTTGGTCAGAGCTTGACAGGGATAAAGATGACCGTGAGCCAAGATAAAGAAAGATGCAGTCCTGGCTCCTGTGGGACAAGGCTGGTTGGAGGGAGAGGGGTGGGTTGTGCGGTATAGCTCAGCCTGGGGACATCTCACGGTGGTTCCTCTCTGAGCTGTGCTCATATCCCCGTCTTTGCCCCACGGCTCAGAAGCAATGTGACCTCTAGAAGTGCGCTTTGAAATGGGCCCTCCATGAAGGGGTTCGGGGTCGGGGGAGACTGGGTGGTTGCTCCGTGTGTCCATGGTGACACGGCGCATCGATGTGTGATGCAGACAGTAGAAGACAAAAAGAGGGACTGCCATACTTAGGGACTCCATCGCTGGGATAAACTGCCCTGACCAAAGCCAATGCGGAAGGAAAGGGTTTATCTCCTCTTATAGCCTGTGGTCCATCATGCAGGGAACTCGGAGCAGGAACTCAAGTAGGGCAGGAACCTAGAAGCAGGAGCTGATGCAGAGGCCAGGGAGGGGTGCTACTTACTGGCTTGGTCAGCCTGCTTTCTTATAGAACCCAGGAACACCAGCCCAGGGATGGCTCCACCCACAATGGGCTGGCTCCACCCACAATGGGTGGGGCCCTCCCCGATCAATCACTAATGAAGAAAATGCTCTACAGGTTTGCCCACAGCCTGATCTTATGTAAACAGGTTCTCAGTTATGGTTCTCCCTTCTCAGGAGACTCCAGCTTGTGCCAGGTTGGGAAAACTAGTGAAAGAGCAAAGCAAAACCAAAAAGCAAGCAAACAAACAAGCGAGGTCACCCAGGACAGAGACCCTGACAGATTATAGACACACCTGTGTGTTGTAGAATTGAATCCCAATCCAGGGTTTCTCTCCTGCCTTGGCCATTTAGCTCCTGGATAAAGGATACACAGAGACTTTATATTTACAATAATCCTTAAACAGCACAAGAAGTGGGCAGATATCTCTCCCCTACGTTATTAGAATCTACTTTCCTATCGATAACCCCGAGTTATTACTTACTATGTTTCATCTTGGCTGCTCTTAACTCCGATGGACCAGCCCTCAGGGCCATGTTTTCTTGACTCCTAACCCTTCTCTCTCTCCATCACCTTCTTCCCCCTTATGGTTCTCCTCAGATCCCCAAGCCCAGGAACCCTAAACCTCACCTATACCTCGCCTGCCCAGCTATTGGCTGTCGGCATCTTTATTCGCCAATCAGAATTAACTTGGGGGCCTCTTCTGCCCAGCTATTGGCTGTCAGCAACTTTATTCGCCAATCAGAATTAACTTGGCACTTTATTCACCAATCAGAATTAACCTGGAGGCAGGGTCCCACAGTATCACTTGGGACTATGTGAAGACTCTTGTCTCTGGTCTCTAGGGCAACGAGGTCTTGGGGAGTCTGCACTTATTAGCACCACAATTCACAGCAACAGAACAAACCTCCACACCTGTGTAAGATAATATACGTCACTGCAAGAGAGTGACAGACAGTTTCCCCATTGGATAGGAGAACACCTGGAGAAAGTGTTTGACTCCCATTTCTGTTTCCTTCTGGAATGTTCTAAACATGCAATGGGCCGGAAGGAAGTCGTGTTCCTTTCTTCTAGGTTTTGTGAGGGGTGTGTGTGTGTGTGTGTGTGTGTGTGTGTGTGTGTGTGTGTGTGTGTTTGAGATAGGGCCCTCACTAGGTAGCCCAGGGCAGCATGGAACTTGAGATCCTCCTGCCTCAGCCTCCCGGGCTGCTGGATGACAGACATGTCACCAGACCCAGCTACTAATAGGACTTGTTAAAATCTAGGAGTAAAAATTGCTGCATTTTGGTTTGGGTACATAATTTTTTTTAAAGATTTATTTATTTATTATACATGAGTACACTGTAGCTGTCCCCAGACACACCAGAAGAGGGCACCAGATCCCATTACAGATGGTTGTGAGCCACCATGTGGTTGCTGGGAATTGAACTCAGGACCTCTAGGAAGAGCAGTCGGTGTTCTTAACCACCGAGCCATCTCTCCAGCCCATATATCTCTCCAGCCCATATATATACATATATATATATATATGTATATATATATGTATATATATATATATATTTTTTTTTTTTTAAAGAATACTTCTGTGAAACAAAACTCAAAGTGTTTAGGGAGTTAAAATAATTAGGATTAGCTTTTATGTGAACGTACAGGAGCAAAGATAGTTTTTTTTTAATTGAACTAGTAGAAATAGCCAGACGCTGGTTGGCTGCTGGCATAGTAGCTGCTCATGAGTTTTATGAGGAAGCAGAAACACACAGACAGCCCAGGGCTGATGCCGTGTCTTAATTGAAACCTTTGAAATGGCTTCTCCTCATTCCCCTGCCTGTCTTGGTTCCTAAGCTATTAGCAGGCGATGATGTCATTTAATTCTCATTCAAATGTAATTATAGTCACTCATGGTTATTCATGTTTCCCTGCTGTAAGAGCTTGCTGCTACTTTTATTTTAGGCAAAACAATAGGTTTTCGAGGCAGAAAGATATTCCTGAGGTGACTGCAGTTTGTGTGTGTGTGTGTGTGTGTGTGTGTGTGTGTGTGTGTGTGTGTTCATTTCTGTGACTGCACCGACCAAATCCAATCTGAATGGAAACAGATTAGATCAGAGTCGGGGTCAGATCCAATTAGTCGGGCCCTGGTCAGTGAGGGCTGTCCATCAGGACTGGTCTGGTGTTCTGGGATACTTCCAGCCCTCCAGTCAGCAGCTGTACGTCTCTGTAAGATTCCTCCCTGATTCGGCTGTTGGCAGCCGTATTCTCAGAAACCTTGTGGTCCACGCAGGTGGCACAAAGCTTGGGCCCCATTGCCAGAATGTCTAAGCTGGTTACATAGGAAGCTCTTGGAGTAATGGGAGGACAGGCTTCAAACCCATGTTGGGAACCCTCCGGTCCCCCAACACCCACTGGGTCTTACTCTCTAGTGTGTGTGTGTGTGTGTGTGTGTGTGTGTGTGTGTGTGTGTGTGTGTGTGTGTGGTGTCACTCTCAGAGCCCTTTCCTGCTGAGGTCTGCAGAGTGGTTCTCTGGGTTCATTGTCCTGCTGCCTTGATTTGAGGACACCAGAGTCCCCAGGATGACATAGGGGTACACACACCCTGTAGAGATCACGGTGACCATGATGAAGTGATGTTGGGGTGTACCCTCGTGAAGGTCATGCCATCCATGATGAGATGATGTTGGGGTGCACCCTCTGGAGCTCTTGGGGGACTCTTTGAACCTCTTTTCCTTTCAGCCTGCGAACATCCTCCTGGATGAATATGGGCATGTGAGGATATCGGATCTTGGCCTGGCCTGCGATTTCTCTAAAAAGAAGCCTCACGCCAGCGTGTGAGTATCACGTCTGCTGCATTTGCTGCTTTTCCGCACCATGGCGCCTGCATTCGGGCAATGCCACCTGGCCGCCTGCGCTCCTCGCCTGCCTCCCTCACCAGTTCCATGCTCCGTGTTGTATTCAGTATCAAGATGATGGGAGCAGAGATAAGAGCACTGTGTTTCCTGTCACTGTCTGTGAGAACAGACTTGGCTCCTGGGGACCACCCCCCGCCCCCCACCCCCCACTCAGGAACTGGCTGTTTCACGGGAAGGGATCTGTTTCTGCGGAAGCAGAATGCACACTGCCTGTGAGACTCTGTGAGCCTGCTCACCCCTTTGACCTCCAGTCTCTTCCTCCTTAAAGCGAATAAATTGGTGGGTGCCATTGCCAGGGTGTTTGTCAGAGCCTGTGCCCTAGAGAGGCATGTGACTGCTGCCCGGAATGCCCCAGGGAGGGCTCAGACCCCATTTCCCATCTCCCTCTGCCACACTTCTGAGAAATCAGGAACTGCTTGGAGCCAGCCACCTCCTTACCGACAGGTCATGCTGTTAGCCCAGGAGGGTTGCCACAAGGGAAGTATGTCTTGAGGCTGCAGCCCCTTGAGCCAGCTCTGATGACTCGGAACCCTGTGTAGTGGTGGCAATGCTAAGGCCTGAGGTGGCCTCAGGCATTGTCCCAGCTCAGAAGAAGTTGTGAGAAGCATGCTGGTGAAGCCACACCCCCAACTCCCACTTTGCCATTTAGAATTGTCTCCTTCTCCACTGTGAATGGCTAAGTGGATAGATAGCACCTGAGTTCAGTCCCTGGGACCCACATGATAGAAGGAGGGACCTGAATCCTGTAAGCTGTTCCTCTGACCTCCATAGGCACGCTGTGGCCTGGGTATGCCCCCTGCGTACACGCACACAGGCACTCACTAAAATATCTCCTTCTAGCACCGAATCTCTTGCAATCACACTTTACTGGCCTCTGAGCAAGTGTTCTCGCTGCCGAATGGTTCTGGTGACGAACCCAGTTTCCTCCCGTTCCATGTGTCTGTGTGGAGAATAAACTACAGACCCTTCTTTTGTGTAACTGGAACTGAAGAGGGGTGGGTTTGCAGTGCTTCATCGGGGCCTGCCTTAAATAAGAATAGTCACGTGTTCACACGTCACACGGAACACCATGGTTTCTGTGAGTACATCGCTCTCTGCACGGAAGCTGGGATAAGACTCTTTGAAAGCATCCGTGTTCTGACAGAGTGTGGCTACCTGCCCTTCACCCAGGTGGTTCATCCGCCTTTTTTTTTTTTTTTTTTGAGAGATGCTTTTGAATTTTTAATGCCACCACTCTCCGGTGTGCTAACATCTTCAGTGTGCTGTTCTTACAGCTTGTGTAGGAGAGTTTGTAAGAGTTCGACTTCCCAGAACCTCAGCTCTGTGTCTGAGCTTGGTTTATCCCACCAGCCTGGCTGCCTTGGTCCTAAGAGTCATACCAGCCACAAACGGAGGGTCGTTCTGCCTGAGGAACTCCATTTGAACAGTGTCTTTTTCTTGGCTGTGATAAAAATACCCCGACAAAAGCAGGTTAGGAGAAGAAGGGTTGCTCTGGTTCATAATTCTGGGTTAAAGCTACGTCTTGGCAGGGGCATCCCAGTTGTAGGACAGGAGACAGCCAGGCAGGAAACAGCACACAACTCTGTTCACTTTGTTCTCTTAACGCAGCCGGGACCCAAGCCTAGGGGATGGTGCTGCCCACTTTAGTTAACCCAAGCAATACAGTCACAGGCATGCCCAGGAGTGAGTGATTCCTCCCTGGTGTTCCAGATCTGCCCTGTTGACGGCCGACACTGACCATCTCAAACAGTATTCATAGAGAGATTGGACTGAGGATACAAAACCCCTGGTTTTAATGCTGGCGCCGGGGTCACCACTTTATGCAGATAAGCCACAGGAGCGTGTCTTTTTAAATATTTCTCTATTGAGGCATTTTGTGACTAGGACTGAATGATGGCTTTGGTGACATAGACCTGGGTTTGATTTTTTTTTAATACCTATCAGATCTATTCTCTTTTGCAGAGAGGGTGGCGATGTTGCCCCTCCTGTGACAGTTTCAGGCACGAGTATCTGCTGGACCTGGCAGAACCCCAGGCAGATAAGGATTACTGGGGTCCCCTGGGCTGTTGGCTCCCAGGTCATGGGATATAACTGTGGAGGAACCCTGGTAGGTGGAAAGAAAAACTTCCGGAATAGAGTGCACTGCCAGGACTAGTAGGAGCCTGCACTTACTTTAAGGAGCAGTGAAGAGCTTACCTGTGCCACCGTGTCCTTGCCGAGCTGTTCTCCTGTATTCCCAGGGGCCCATCTGCCCGCCACCCATCAGTGAGCATCTGGTTGCCATGCAGGCCAGTGAGGAATAGTTCTGGTTGACTCCAGAGGACACCTGCAGAGCCTGCCTGTTCACAGCATCCTGTTTGATTTCTCTGGAAGCCGTCCCTCCACTCCCAAATCGGGGTTCGGTCATACCACCTGTCTTAGTCAGGGTTTCTATTCCTGCACAAAACATCATGACCAAGAAGCAAGTTGAGGAGGAAAGGGTTTATTTAGCTTACACTTCCATGCTGATGTTCATCACCAAAGGAAGTCAGGACAGGAACTCAAGCAGGTCAGGAAGCAGGAGCTGATGCAGAGGCCGTGGAGGGATGATACTTACTGGCTTGCTGGCTTGCTCAGCCTGCTTTCTTATAGAACCCAGGACCACCAGCCCAGGGATGGCCCCGCCCACAATAAGATGGCCACACCCACAATGGGCAGGGTCCTCACCCCTTGATCACTAGTTGAGAAAATGCCTTAAGCCTGGGTCTCGTGGAGGTATTTCCTCAAGGCTCCTTTCTCTGTGATAACTCCAGCTTGTGTCAAGTTGACACACAGAACCAGCCAGTACACCACCTTAAAGTCACCTCAAAGGGCTTCCAGGCAAGGCTGAAACTCAACTTTCCCAGAAAACGTTTTAGGAACCCTGGCAGAGGTCTCATCTGTTCCCGGCATGGCTCTCTTGATTTTATGCTGGCGCCTTGCAGAGAGCCAGGCTGGCTGTGATCTGCCAGCACCCATATCACGTGTTCTGTGGCTTCTTCAAGCCTCTCCCGTGGGCTCCAGGGATCGCCCATGATCCTTACTGGCCAGAGGTTTCTGGGCTGATGCTCGGTGTGTGTGAGCAAGTCAGTAGCACCCGCCCCAAGGAACTAGGGATTTGAATCTGCCTCCTGTCCTGCATGGGTTCAGTTCATCACCTGGGACTTGTGATGCCAAGCCCTGGCTGCATCTGCATCCCCCAGGGCCCTTTTATCCTCTCAGTGAAGACAGATGGGCTGCAGATAAGGGCTTTGGTCCCTCGGACAAACCTTGGGCATGGCGTATGTACCCTTGGGTGTTCATGGACACCCACCAAGCTGGCCAGATCAGTTGACTTGACCCTGGTGGTCAGTGGAGGGACATGCCTCAGCCAAACTGCCTTCACATCCTCCTCCTGTGAACTCACGGTTGCCTCAGTACAGTAGGTGTGCCTGCTTCTCTGGGCTCAGTCACTGGCCCCCCCGCTCTCAATGGGTGTACTCCCGTGACCATCTCCCTTCCCTCCCCAGGGGCACCCATGGGTACATGGCTCCCGAGGTGTTGCAGAAGGGGACATGCTACGACAGCAGCGCCGACTGGTTCTCCCTGGGCTGCATGCTCTTCAAGCTCCTGCGGGGGTGAGTGGAACGCAGACGTCCTGTCCTGGGGGGGAGGGGAGGGTGCTTGGATCATGTGGAGCTTCCTAAGTAGAGGTTAGCTCAGTGGTAGAGGACACTGCCTCATGAACATGGCGCCCTGGGTTTCATCCTCGGCACGGGAGTGGGGAGATCACCTAATTACTACCAAGATGTCTTGTTACGGCACGGAGTGTCCTTTAAGCCACACTGCTGTCGGCGACGGTCACAGTCACTTTACTGTTTTACTCAGGCCGGCTTCTGTCCCCAGTGCTCAGAGCTCAAAGCTCGTGGTCTGTATTCTGTTGCCATGGGACCCATTTTGTTCAAAGGAACTAAGGTAATGCAGCAAATCAAGAGGCCTTGAAGCACTTCCACTGTAGGCTGTGTCTTCGTCAGGGTTTCTGTTCCTGCACGAAACATCATGGCTGGGCTGGAGAGATGGCTCAGTGGTTAAGGGCACTGACTGCTCTTCCTGAGGTCCTGAGTTCAAATCCCAGCAACCACATGGTGGCTCACAACCATCTGAAATGAGATCTGATGCCCTCTTCTGGTGTGTCTGAAGACAGCAACAGTGTACTCATAATATATAATTAATTAATAAATAAAATATTTAAAAAAAAAACCATCATGGCCAAGAAGCAAGTTGGGGAGGAACGGGTTTATTCAGCTCACACTTCCATGTTGCTGTTCATCACCAAAGGAAGTCAGGACTGGAACTCACGCAGGTCAGGGAGTGGGAGCTGATGCAGAGGCCATGGAGGGTGCTGCTTACTGGCTTGCTTCCCCCATGGCTTGCTCAGCCTGCTTTGTTATAGAACCCAGGACCTCCAGCCTAGGGGATGGCTCCACCCACAATGGCCTTGATCACTAGTTGAGAAAATGCCTTACAGTTGGGTCTCAAAAATGGCGGCATTTCCTCGACTGAGGCACCTTTCTCTGTGATAACACCAGCTGGTGTCACATTGACACACAAAACCAGCCGGTACAAGCCGTGTTCTGGGACTAGGCAAAAGTATGAAAGCGCGGATGACTGGAGAAAGGGGTGAGTCTCCCCCCTCCCCACCTACAGATGACTTCTCGTGCCTCCTGAGCCTTGAGCATCTGGGGAGTTGTGTGGGGGTGAGAGAGCCAAAGTAGCCCCGCCCGAAAAGGCTGCACTTCTCCTTGAGCCTGCTGCAGCTGCCGCGTCTGACGCCGACTTTTCTGCTAGGCTCTATTGTAGGTTACAGGGATGGTGAGACTGGACCGTAGGGGAGTGCACCTCCTACTGGACGGTTGACAGCTTTGCTGACACCTGTGTGGCTTTCTAGAGGTTTCGGCCTGTTTTAACTGGGAGCTTGAGTCTGGTGGAGCCCAGCCCTGTCCTTCACTCTCACTGTAAGGTCTAAGAAAGGCCCTCGGTCCCCACTTCCTACCCAGACTTTCCTTTTATCAGTTGCCAAGAAGGCTGGCCCCACAGCCTGCTGAGGGCTCACTGCACCCCTGGGAAAACTCACTGAGTGTACCGTGGCTGCTGTGTGCCCTATTTGGTTCATTTTGAAAAGCTGCTGAACTCCACAGACCTCCCAACTTGGCTCCAAGTACAGCTCCGTACATCCCGGGTGCTTCTGTAATCCAATTCCGCCGTGCCCGTCGTATTCCCCCAGGATGCAAAATTATATTACCACTGAGAAACTTGGGTCTGTTATTTCGTAATTGCATTACCAGGACCATGTTGGTGGAGCCCAGGCGCCCTTAATTTCTGTGGGCAGACTAGCTGACCTGATTAGCATTCATGCTAGCCAGAGGAAGCCATTTCCCAGGGAGGACCCCTTCCATCCATCCCCCACCCTCACCACTGCAGTCACTGCAGGTTCAGGGAGACATCCAGGAGCCCCTCTAGTCCCCTCTGGAGATGCACAGTCTGAGAGTCCAAGTTGACTCACAGCATACAAGATAGAAGAGTCCCCAATAAAGTACCCGAGGGAGGCGGTGCAAGCCTGCCAAGGCCAGAATATGCTTCTTCATCGCTGTCCCTAGCTGTTTGTAAAACTGCCCATGCTTGTAGTCCCAAGAGGGTCCGTGATCACATGACTTTGTGTTTGAAGAGCCAGCTCGTCTAATTATCACCTTCGTCCCATGCAGCTGTGATTTGAGGCATCGAGGGGGTGAGTTTTACAGAAACCGCAGTTTAATCTGAGTCTGTCTGAATGAGAAGATAAAAGTCCTTGGCAGAGTCCTCATCTCCTGCGGGTGGGAGGTTTCTGTCAGGAACCCAAGGGCTTCTGAGAATGGTCCTAGGGACAATTGGGGAGTGATGTGGGAGAGCTGGAAGCCACAGAGTGGACACAGCTTGGGTGACCGAGAAGCCAGACTGAAGCCCTTAAAAAGAGCATCTCAAGGAAGGCTGGTTCAGGCAGAACAAAGACTGGCCTGGCGAGGTGGCTCAGCAGGTAAGGACACCTGTCACCAAGCCAGAAGACCCAAGTTAATCCCTGGGACCCACATGGTGGAAGGAGGTGGACCAACTCCTAAAAGTTGTCCTCTGACCTCTATGGCCCCCAACTCACACACACACACACACACACACACTTGAACACACACACATACCCCCCAATGCACACATACATGTGTGCACGTACATACATGCATACTTCTGCACATACACACACATGCCCACAATGCACACATGCATGCATACACATGCACACATGCATATTTGCATACACATACATGTACATACTTGCACACAGGCCCTGAAATGCACACATGCATGAGTGCACATACACACATGCATACTTGCACACACACACACACACACTTGAACACACACACATACCCCCAGTGCACACATGCATGTGTGCACGTACACACATGCATACTTCTGCACATACACACATGTGCCCACAATGCACACATGCATGCATACGCATGCATACTTGCACACACATACATGTACATACTTGCACACACAGGCCCCGAAATACACACATGCATGAGTGCACATACACACATGCACACTTGCACACATACATACATAAACACACACACACTACACACGTGGGGAGAATGAGTGTGAACAAAGATAAGACTGAAGACGTCACAGAAGAATCTGTTGTGGGTGCAAGCCTCTAGATGCCCAAAGGTCTGTTGGCCATTCTTCACAGCCAGTTCCCGGTCACTGTCTCCTGACCATTTCCTGAACCTGCAGGAGGAATCTTGGGCAAATGGGCTTTGATGCGTCACCCAGCTTCTCCCTACCCAGCTTTTCTCCACCCAGCTTCTCCCTACCCAGATTCTTTCTCTGCTGCTTTCCCAAAAGCCCTTCCAGGCAGTGGTATAGCACCACGAGCAGAGAACAGTGATTTCCGACTCTGGTGATTTGAGCTCGATAAACATTTATTGATTGTTCAAAGCACATGAGAGCCTTTGCCCGATGCAGGCAGAGGAGGAGGGCAAGAGAGAGGGAGGCTCCACTGAGTCCTGGGAGCTGGGAAGCTCAGCAACAGGAGACCCATTGGTGGGGCTCTCAGGCTGGAGAAGGTGTTTCAGGGATGGGTGCAGCTCACCACTGGGGCTCAGTGAGTGGTAATTGCAGTCTCGGATAGGGAATGTTAGAGGAAGCAAAAAAGACCCAAGAGAGCCTCTGTGTATGCTATGGAGCATGGTGGCCTGGTTTCCTGGTGTTTGGAGACTGAGGGCTTTTAAAGGGAAGACAGAGCCCACGTGATCTGCAGTAAGATGATTCTGGAAGCCCTTTGTGATGGTTTATAGATGCTTGACCCAGGGAGAGACACTATTGGGAAGTGTGGCCTTATTGGGGTGGATGTGGCCTTATTGGAGTAGGTGTGGCCCTGGGGGAGGTATGGCTTTGGAGGAGGTGTGGCCCTGTTGGAGTGGGTGTGGCCTTGTAGGAGGTGTGGCCTTGTTGGAGTAGGTATGTTACTGTGGATGTGGGTTTAAGACCCTCACCTTAGCTGCCTGGAAGTGTCTTCCACTAGCGGCCTTCAGATGAAGATGTAGAACTCTCAGCTTCTCCTGCACCAGGCCTGCCTGGATGCTGCCATGTTCCCGCCTTGTTGATAATGAACTGAACCTCAGAACCTGTAAGCCAGCCGCAATTAAATGTCCTTTATAGGGGTTGGGGATTTAGCTCAGCGGTAGAGCACTTGCCTAGCAAGCGCAAGGCCCTGGGTTCGATCCCCAGCTCCGAAAAAAAAAAAAAAGAAAAAAAAATGTCCTTTATAAGAGTTGCCTTGGTCATGGTGTCTGTCCACAGCAGTAAAACCCTATGTACTTGGATATGTAAAACTAAAATACCATATATAGCGTCAGAGGGACAGAGACACAAGTGAGAGGCCCACAGAAAGGCACCGTGCACCTGAGCTTCAGAGGCAGAGGATTGGAGGGGCACAAGATCGTTATAGAGTCCATGCATACAGAGCAGGGACATCCATTCCAGGCACAGGGTGGGGTTTTGTTGTTGGAAGGGCGTGCTTCAGGCTGAACCATTGCTCATGGGGACCTTTCATGCCTGTGGCCCCATGGTGGATCTTCAGAAGGAGGAACTGAGGCTGGAGAGATGGCTCAGGGAGTGAAGGGCACTCAGTGTTCTTACAAAGGACCCCGGTTTGATTCCCAGCACCTACATATCCGCTCACCTGTAACTGCAGTTGCAGGAACTCTGGCTCGTTTCTCTGGCCTCGGCTGGCGCTGTAGACACATGGTACACAGATGTATGCAAGCAAACAGACATACACATAAAGTACAGATAGAGAAAAAATTTTAAAGGAGGAGGAACTAGGCCAGGGACCTTCCTGACCCGAGCTGTAAATGGCAGTAAACACCACCCACGAATCTGCACCCGGGAGGCTCAGCATTTGTTCTGCGTCTTGCACAAGTGTCACATGTGGTTCGGGGTCCCTGAGGCCGCTTTTCATCGGCTCTGAGAGGTGAAAATGTCTGGGGCAGGACACTGAGCGGACAGAGCTTCAGCCTGGAGGAGCGCTGCACGGCTGGGGCAGCCGTTCCTTTCCTATACCATCTTAGGGTGGCCAAAGCCAGACAACCAGCAACTCTTAGCTTCAGTCTCCAGGGATACTCTGCACTCCCTGGGGACAGTTTCGGTTGTCATAGCTTAGGATACATGGACACTACTCAAGTATCCAAGTATATAGGAGAGTCCCTGTCCCCAGCAGAATTGTGGGAACTAAGAACTCTCCCTCTGGGGAAGACCCCTCCCCCGCATGTGTCTTCCATCGGGTTGGAGCCTGGGCTGAGGCCTGGGGGCGTGGTTAGCTTGGGCTAAGACCTGGGGGCGGGGTTAAGTGCCGCTGGAGCTACTGACTTTCCTCTGTAGGGAAGATGGGACCGTTTGTAGCTGTTTCACTGTTATTGGCTCAAACTCCAAAGGCATATTTGATGTGACATACAGTCTCTCTTGCATTCTAAAATTAAAATGTGGGAGTGTTTAATCATAATGTCATATTGGTTTCGGCTCAGTGTCAACCCCTGTGGGTTTGAAGTGTCTGTCGTAGGAGTGCTTGGGCTTCCTCGGTTTCCTAGCAGGTGTAGGGGGTGTGCTCAGCGCTGCAGTATCTAATTAAGAGCACCGTGCTTGCACTCACAGGGGGGTGGGGTGCGTTTTCTGTCCCCTACATTCTGCCCACCCCCACTCCCCCCCCCCGCATCCCCGCCCCCTGCTGCGGTCAGAAGCCGCCTGGTGCTGGGGAGCGTGTCTCTGCACTCTGTGCTGATGACAAAGGCCTGGAGCAAGACGCCTATTTCCAGAACCTGCATCAGGGGACGATGGTTGCCATCCTGTGGTCTGTGAGTGCCACTCCTCAAAATGGAGATGTTACTATCGGAGGTTTTTGGTTTTTTTCCCCCCTCTTTAACATTTTCTGAAATAGAAAGCTAAATCCCAGACTTGCTTCACAAAGAGTAATCAAGACTGCATTGGCATTACATGTGCCTGGAGCGCAACTCGAACACTCAAGTGTTAACCCATGAGGCAGCACAGGGACAAAGAGCTGTAAACCCAGCTTCCCATGATGCTCGCTGACTCAGATGTAGACTGAACTTGTGTAAAGGGACCTATGGACCTAGGGATGGCTAGGAGGGTTGGTGTCTGGAGAACCTGGGGGCTTTCTCTGAATGTGACTATTTTGTGCAGCTGAAACAGAATCATAACAGGATTATAGTGGATAGAATTTATTTGGGCTCATGGTCCTGGAAGCCAGGGTTGAGTCGTCAACTTGAGGGACTCCCTATGCCACCATTACAGACCGTGACTGGGTTACTGTGTGAGAGAACAGGAGAGAGGAGTGAGAAGAGTCCTGGAAGCCAGGTTCACTTTTCTAACTGGTCCCATGATTAACAACCCCAATCCCTTCCTGGAGCTGCAGCCCTCCTGACCTCGACTTTGAAAGACCCCACCTTCTCATATGACTGATACATTTCAGCAGGATTTTGGGATGAGCTTCTTACCGTGTCAGAGGTCAAGTCTGCTGGCTTTGCCCTCACAGCCTTGAGCTTACATTTAAGTCCAAGGCCCTCAAACCATGAGAAACACTGTTGGTTGAAGGCAGAAGGGCAGCAAACAGACTGGCAGGGGCCTGGCATCCCACTTTCCGGACCTCAGCATGCTGATATGGCTGTGGACTTATACAAAAGAGAAGCGTGTGCTGATTCCAAGCAGGGCGTCGCCGGGAACAAGAGGAGGTGTCTTCTGTCCTCTCAGTTTTTATTGTTTTGTTTGTTTGATGGCATCTCGAGTAATCTATGCTTGACTGGAATGCCTGTGTAGCTGAGGATGGCCTTGAACCCTGGATCCTTCTGCCTCTCCTAGCTCCCTTACTGGCATGCATCACCATGCCCCGCTTTCCATTTTCTTTCTTGAGCACAGTAATTGCACATTTTTTCTCCTTGGAAACAAGACGAAAAGAATATTCCCAATCAAACCTATTTAAAGATGATAGCGCATCCTTGGTTAGTGCCAATTTTGCCTTGTTGGTTTTTTTTTTTTTTTTTTTTTTTTGGCTCAAATTAGTGCTTTAAGGAGATGGTGGTTACTTGGTGGTTCTGCTGAGGCACTGGCGCCCTCTCTCACACACAGGGAGAAAGAGTCTGGCATTAAGAAGCTTTCCTTCTACAGGAAGGGGCAGCCTGGGACAAGTTCCTGTAGAGTTGCCTCCATCTTGGATTCCATGCACTGCTGCACTCTGGGAAACTGGCCTCAGAATGTTTCCCACAGGACCTTGCTTCACCTTGTATCTTATGTACCCTGCAAAGGGGCAGGGTCACTGCATACTCGAGCCTTTATGTCAGGAAGTCCCAGCCCTAGCTGGCCCCTCATCAATTTCAAATGCACAGATAGGCCATCGGTTCTAACTTGCAAATTTTAAATGCCGTTTAGTGACTAAAATTTCCCTTGAAAGCAGAATTTCAAAGACACAAAAGTGTGGCTCACACTTGAAATGCCAGCATACTGGGAGCTAAGGCAGGAGGATTCCAGAGAGTTTGAGGGAAGCCTGGATTGCATAGAGACCCCTCTGTGTGTTTGTATGTATTTGTGTGTGTGTGTGTGTGTGTGTGTGTGTGTCTATATGTGTGATGTATGTCTGCCCACGCATGATGTGTGTTTGCTTATGTATGCGTGCACGTCTATGAATTTGTGTGTATGTCCACCTGTGTGTAGTGTGTGTGCATGTGTGTATGTGTGTGTGTGTGCGTGCATATGTGTAGGTATGCACACATCTATGAATCTGTGTGTGTGTGCGTGTCCACCCGCGTGTAGTCTGTGTGCATGTATGTATGTGTATGTGTGTGTATGAATGCATGTGTGTGTGTGGGGGGGTGTGTGTTATATGACTATATAGCTCTCCCAGATGATTATGCAAAACTTCACATGGAGCACACCACAGACCTGCAGAGCCACGCTCACCCGAAGCTAGGCTGTAGAAGCAGCACCATCAGCAGAGGCATCGATGAAGACAATACAGAATTGTTTTTCAGCCACAAGAGAAAATGAAGTTCGGCTGGTTGTAGTAAAATGGCTGCCTGGGATCTAATCACACAAAGCAAACCGAGTCGGTCCCAGGAAGACAAATGTTACATGTGTCGTGTCACTGTGGCAGACTTTAGAGAGACATAAAAACCATATATGTGCAAATTACAGGAAAGAATTGAGACTGGGGAGCAGAGGGGAGGAAAGGGGTGCATGGGGACAGTAGGGGGAATGGGGAGGGGGGAGAGAGGAGAGAACGGAGGGGGAAGGGCGGGAGAAGCAGGGGGAGCAGGGCAACATTGTGCACGTGCCTGAAAACAGCCTGGTGTGACTCTGTATGAGGATATCAGCTTAAAACGTAACAGGAAGAAACATAAACAACACAGCAAAGGGGAGTCTTTTCTGTAGCTTACCAAGCGGGACTGGGCTCTTACCTGACAACTGTCCTATTTGGCACCTACTGGATACTGCCACACTCCTGGTTCCTCACACTCTGTGGGACATGCAGCCTGAGCCATTGTCCGCAGGTGGGCGTGGATATGGAAGGTTTGTGTGGTCAGGTCAGAATCAACCCCAGCTTTCCCCGCTCCACCCAGTGGGGGAAACACACTTAGGCCTTCTGGTATGGTCCTTTGCCACAGAGACTGTGTTTACGTGGGGTCACCCTGACTCCTAGGCTGATCCGCACTTACCTGGGGGATCTTTGGTGGGATCCAGACTGTTTTAGGAGCCAGACTGCAGAAGTCTGCACTGTAGCAATAGCAGCTCCCACCCCCACTGCCCCCCTCAGTCCCCTGGTGCACATGGCTGCCTGGGGCCTTTGTTCTGCTGGCGATTTTTAGTTCAGTATCTTACTGCCACAATGACCCCGTTACTGCAGTGAGGACCAGCGACATGTCTGGCACGTTCAGGACCCAGTGTACTCTGGGGCTAGGCTTTGCTTCCAGAAATGGCGAGTGTTTGTGATCTCTGAACGTAGATGTATCTTATGTTACCGATATATAGTCAGCGCCAGTGCCGGTTATCAAAGCCGTGTTCTAATAGAACATTCTCTTATCTTGACAGCCACAGCCCTTTCAGGCAGCATAAAACCAAAGACAAGCATGAGATAGACCGCATGACCCTGACCGTGGTAAGACGATTACAGAGAGAGTTTCCCGTGTCTCATAAATATGCCGATAAGGTACCACAGGGCTGGAGAGATGGCCCCGTGGATAAAGAGGTTGCCTCATAAATCTAGGCCCTGTGTTCTTAATCTCAGAACCCCCACAAAATCCAGGTACAGTAGCTGCATTTGTAATAGCAGGAGGGCTACGAATTGTCTGGTGAAGATAGGAAAATCTTCAGAAGTTGAGGGCTCCTCCTCACCCTGGTGTGCACAGCAAAAAAGGTAACAAAGATACCAGGTGGAAGACAAGGACGGTCACCCAAGGCTGCCCTCCTACCTTACATGGGCCCTGTGGCACCCATGCACCCACACCTATTTGAATACCCTAGGTTTCTTGATTCATTGATAATGGATACAAAGTAACGATAAAGACAGATACAAAAACCATATAATGTTACATAGTGTAGAAAATACTCAAACAATATTATGTGATGTAACACATAGATAAAACATAAAATGTATCATGCAACATTTGTAAAATACTGCAGGCACAACAGGAGAATCACATAGCTAGAATAATACATGAAGATACCCATTCCTAGTGGAAATTTTGAAAGGAAAAGTTAGCGAGCAGAAATACAGGTCAGGGCAAAAGATGGGATTTTCAAATAAACAGAGTTGGATGTGGGTGGTGGGGAGCAAGCATGGTCGCCAGATAAATAAAGCGATAACCCCCATACAGAAGAGGTCAGGGCTGCAGGCTCTTCAGACCTGCCAAAACCAATCAGTAACCATTTGAGGCTTAATGTTAATCTGGTGTGAATTTGGCTCATCCTTTTCCTAAGGGGCAGCCTTGACTTGGGTTGGGTATGAGGCCACTGTCTTAGGATGGACCTTTGAAATTTGTTTCTTTTCTCCTTAGAACGTGCAGCTTCCAGATGCCTTCTCCCCTGAGCTGAGGTCCCTCTTGGAGGGTTTGCTCCAGCGGGATGTGAGCCAGCGACTGGGCTGCTGCGGAGGAGGGTGGGCCATCTTTCAGAGTCTCCACTCCAAAGGAAAAGGCTGGTCTCTTGTATCAAGTCGCTAGGAGTCCCTGTCATCCACTGGGGGGGAGGGGTCATGTGGCGGGTTGGTCGGTTGGTTGTCCATTCTGTTGCCCTTACAACACCAGATGGAAATGCCCCCAAGGGAGCAGACATTTGCCTCTGTTCATGGTTTCAGAGGGGTCTGAAGTCAAGGCACAGGACCAGTCCTCAGTGGGCGGTGTGGGCGGGGCTTGTACCTCAGTAGAGCAGGAAGCAGAGATGGGGGAACTGGAGGATTTTCTTCAAAGTAAATCTCTTCTTGGAGTCAAGCCCCACTTGCTAAAAACTTCAGTCTCCGCCCCCACCCCCCCTTAGTATTGCCAGCTGGGAAACCAGTGTTCAAACAGCTGGTGAGGGGAGGGAAGAGGATGGGGGAAGGGAGGTGTGGGAACAGGAAGAGGAGAGGAGAAGGGAGGGAGGAGAGGGGGAGGGGAGAACAGAGGGAGAAGGGAGAGGAGGAGGGAGGAGGGGGAAGAGGAGGGAGGGAAAGGGGGAGAGTGAAGGAGGGAGGGGGAGAAGGGAAGAGGAGGGAGGAAGAGGAGAGGGGAAGAGAGAGGGGGAGGGTCCATTTTTGCACGTTCTGTGAGAACTAAGCACAGCCTTTCTCTTCCTTTCATCATCCCCGTGTCTCTTGGGTCTCCTGGGTCTGCTGTTTACCTGGCCTAAGCCCCCATCTTTTAGATGCAATGTGTTCCCAAGTAGCTGCCCCTTAGAGGGGACTGAGGGGTGAACGCTCCCCCTCAGACCGGCCTAACATTGCAGTTATGCAGATGCCTCTGAAGCTCCGAGGCTGTGGCTTTATGCTGTTAGCTCTGCTCTGGATGCCTGGGGCTTCTCCAAGGCTGGCGTTCCTCAGGAGATGTGTGCCATCTCCGCCCACCCTACCCAATTTCTGTTATGATTGGCAGAATGATCCTCTGAGCGAGCTCCTGATCTCCTGTGTCAGCTATCTTTTCCCTTTGATTCCTTATTTCACTCTCTGCTCGTTTAGATCCCTAACTCATCTATTGATTTTTTTTTTAAGTTCTTTGGGAAGTTTGGTTTCTCAAATGTCAAATCTTCCAGGGCTTTCCCTCCTATTCGAATATGCAGCTGGTTGTGGGGACTTGAGGATTCAGGGGTGGGGACAAGGTTTGGTGTGGGGATGAGTGTACACGTGTGTGTGGTGTGTCTCTTTGGAGAATTCCAGTCCTGATGAGCATGTGTGCACACACTCATGCCCACACACACACATATGCAAACACATGCACACACAGACACACGCACCTAGATACACACGCATACACACATGTGCGCATACACATGAACATATACATGCACATAGACACACACATGCGCACACACATCTGCCTCTGCACAGCCCCTCTTGTTTGTATCTCTGATGGACATGTGTGTCTGTGCTTAACCCAGTATTTCCTGTGACGTCAGGAGAGGGAAGAAGCCGGACTAGAGTCCAGCCCCCTTGCTAGTTTGCCTGTTACATATTCAGCCTGCTGTGTATAGACAGCAGAGGGTACAGGCAGGAAACAGACAAGGCCTCTCAGATGTTGCTGCTGAGGACATGGATACCAGCCTTGCCTGGGGTCCTTCATCAGCTCAGGATTTGGCTCTGAACTTCCTGTTCATGATTCAGGTCTGGGAGGAGCTCTGAGGGAAACAGTCACAACAGTGAGCTGGAGGTGATACACTGAGCACCATCTTGTAAGGAGAGGTAGTCCCAGGTTTGAGCATTGCATGTAAGGGGCCTCGGAGGGATGGAGGTCTTTGAGGGGGCGCTCCATACTACTGTGACTAAGGAGGGCAAAGTCTTTGGAGTCTCTGAGGGTGGAGGAGGGGCTGGGGGAAGAATAGCTCTGAGGGGCATTCTGAGTGAGTGCTCAAAGCTGTAAGATCTGGAGCTGGGTGCTAGAGTCAAGGCACAGCTGAGGACCAGGCCACAGTAGCCATTGCTGGTGCAGGGAGACGAGGCTGGACTCAGCATGTGGTTTCTGTTGTGTGACCTCAGCCTTGATCCTGACCTTCAAGGAGTTTGTTTATCCGGCTGATCGGAGTTTGGGGGGCAGTACATGTGCTGTGTGTGGGGTTTTCATCTAAGTCAGTGCTGGAGGCTTCACTGGCCCGCCCTTTTCCTGTTGTTCTGTCCGACATGGTTGATTGACATTTGTGGAGATGCTTTAACATGATCCTCTCTCGAGCCGCTCTTCTTCAAACTGTGTTGTTGCATGCAACTACACAGTACGGATGCACATGTGTGTATCCGTGGGGACTGCCAGGCTGTCTTAAGCTGCAGTATACATCTGGGCAAACGGGACATCTTCCCAGGCCCGGCATTGATGTCTCCAATCACTGCAGTGCTGTCTGTGGTTTCTGAAAGACCACACACACACAGACACGCACACAGACACACACACACAGAGTTGCATATGTATATGTGTACATGTGCATGTAACTCTGTCTCTCTTTTGTGTATGTACATGTGCGTGTCACTCTCTTATGTGTACACATGCTTTCTTGTGCACGCGTGTGTATGTGCACATGTGCATTTGACTGTGTATGCACATGTACACGTGACTCTCTGTGCATATGTGTGTGAGTGTGTGTGTGTGTGTGTGTGTGTGTGTGTGTGTGTGTACACAAGATCAATGGGTGTCTTCCTTGATGGATCTATACCTTATATACTGAGGCAGGTCTTTCCCCTAGAACCCAAGGCTTCCTGATTGGGTTTAGCTGCATGCCTTGGGGGCATCCCCAGTCTCTGCTTCTCAATACTGTGCCAGCCTGACATTTACACAGGAGCCAGGGATCCCGATCAGGTTCCCATGCTCACACCTTAAGAGCTTTACCATCTGAGCCATTTTCCAGCCTGCTTTTGGTTTCTGGAGGAGATGGCAGGTTCCCTGTGGTTCTTACTGGGAGACAGTTTGGCACACCACCTGTCCTCAGGACTCATACTCTCTCTCCTCGTCCCCAGGGCACGAGAGTTGAAGGAGCACATCTTCTTCAAGGGCATCGACTGGCAGTATGTGTACTTACGGAAGGTATCCCTCCAGACCCTCTGACCCTGCTCTCTGTGTCTCTCTGCTGCTGGCCTCCTGACTCTGTCCCTCCAGAGTCCCCACCCACACCAATCCTACCATGTCAACACCTTCTGCCCGGACTCATCGACACACAGGAGTCCTCCACCCATGGGGGGGGGACGCTCCTTTTCCTCTTCCTCATTTTTTTTTCCATATAGTCCAGATGCGCCTTAATTTTACATCTGTGGTTCAGCTAGCCATGGATAAAAAGTGTTCAGGGAAAAGGAAAAACAACGCAGATGTGCTGAGCACGTGTGGACTCCCTCCTGGTCATTAAGGTCATGACGGCACAGACTGAGCACTATCCCCAGGGCATTCACACTGTCACCCAGAGATTAACATCTACAGAGGGTGTGTGCAGGCCGTGTGCAAAGCCTCGCTGCTCGCCTGTGGACCTTGTAGCCAAGCCATGGCCTGGATAGGTCCTCTGCAGGTGCTGAGAGGCAACCCTATGAAAAGTTTGGCAATCTCCTCTCAACAAATGAATAGAAGGCACAATCAGCCATTCTCTGGCTAACTGAGATGTGTGTAGAGTGAGACTCACACGTGCAAGGGACATCCGACTTGAACGTAGATGTTTTCTGGCTCCTTCGTACCTAATTTTTAAAATCCTTTTATTTAATGTTTTTGTTCTGATGTTGTTTTATGCTGGAGCTGTAAATCAGGCCTGTCTCCCACTAAGCAAGTCCTTTCCCATGGAGCCGCACCCCCTCCCCCTTTCCCTTATTTTAAGTTTCGCTGGTATTCTCTTTGGTCCGGGGAACCACCCTGGTTAAATTTTTAAAGTCCGTGTGGAGCCTGCTGCAGAGTGATAACCGTTTCTACAGGGAGGGGGGACTGCCTGCCTACCCTGCCTTGCTCCAATCACCCAGGCAGCCAACACTGATGAGGGCTGGCAGTGTGGGCCTCTGGGTGGACTGCCCTTTCTGGGCATGCGTTTTCTGAAGGCCGGGCTGTGTTCTTTTTATAGACTGTTGTCTTGGCGTATACAGGTCAGCCGGTAACCTGGCCTTACCTATTTGTTGGATCTTGTAGTACCCGCCACCCCTAATCCCTCCTCGGGGAGAGGTCAACGCCGCAGACGCCTTTGATATTGGCTCGTTTGATGAAGAAGATACCAAAGGCATTAAGGTACAAATTCTTCCGGGGGTGGGGTTTCTGCTAAGAACCCCTGCGTGTGGGGTTGGCTCAGCAGGCACTCTACGAGGGTGGACCTACATCCCTGGCCTCTGAACTCACTCTGCAGCCTAGAGGGTCTTGGACCCCAGGTTCTCCTCGGCCTTCCCAATGCTGGGGTAACAGGCCAATCATCTTTCCTGGCTCGAGGAATCCATTAAACTTAGCAATGGCTTTAGTTTTACCCTTGAAGCTTCAGCTGCTTCCTCTGTTCCAATCATTTCACGCTGCTGCATGGCGGAGGGAGGACTCCTGTCCCTATGACTGACATGCGGTCTTTGCAGTTGAAAATCCAACTTGGGAGTGAGAGAGCGTTCTGCCCAGAGCAGAAGAATGCCTTGGCTTTCGTGCTTCCAAGTCTAGGGTCTCCCTGTGTCAGGAGAGACTGTGCAGACAGCAGGAATGTTTGCCCTTGTCGATCAAGGGTGAATCGAGTGTGGTCTAGCATCATTCCCTGCATTTTCCAGACACTGGTGCGTGACTCTAGTTTTCCAAGTGGAGACAAGACAGGGAGTGAGTCATGAGGGAAAATTACCATCTTCAAACTCCCAAGTCAGCAGGTCACCGCCTGCCTGACAGCCTGTCATCTGCCCGGACTCTGGTGGCTTATCCCCAGGCCTGGCTCTTCTCTGCGGCTTGAGTGCACCCCCGCCAGTGCAGTCACTTTCTCACCCTAAAAGTGTCTCTTCCAGCCACAGGCCATGGTTCTGAGTGTCAAACTCACACCTGCTGCCTAGAGAGAGAACAATCCGGTGCCAAGTCCGAATCTGATAGGCTGCTATCATGGGGACTCCCAGAACAGGAGTGTTGAGGGCAGTGCGAAGGCAGCAGCTTGGGGAAAACGTGGCAGGAGCCGGAAGCAGTTCTGCAGAGGGGCAACCGGGCAGAGCCAGAGACTTCTAGGGAGGAAGCTGACCCCAGGGGATCAGGGCTGTTACAGTGTGACCCCCAGTATGGAGCTTGTGTCGGGCAAAGAGCCCACAGCACCACTGATGGCCAGCTCAGGTCCACTTTTATGAGGTTTGGATCAGTGACCTGGGGCGGCTGGAGGCCAGCACACTCCTCTAAGGCTTTCACACCTGACTGGCAGGTGTGCAGGTACCAAACGTGGTGGTGCTACAGTAAGGTCAGTCCACTTCCAGATCCACTCAAACATTTCTGCAGTCATGATAGAATGTTCCCTTCAGATGCAAGGCTGCCTGTCAGAGGTGCTAGAGGCAAAATCCCGGGCTCAAAGATGGTGCTTCTTGGCTGATGTGTGTGAGCCTTGAGCCTCCATCTCCCGACCTGTAATAGAGGTGGTGGTTAAGCCTCCAGACATACGGTCAGTGCTTAACCAGAGAGGATCTTCTACATCGTGGCTCTGGAAAGAGCATTGGGGTTGGGAGCAGAGGGAGCAGGGAGACCGCCTCTGTGGCCAGCATGAAGTGGGGAGCCAGAGCAGTGGCCAGGGAGGGAGCTGGGAATAACTCCATACTGTATGACTTAAAACATTGGAGAGACATGGTTGTCCGTTTTCAGCTGGGCTTTTGATTTTCTTTTCCCTCTTTAGAAACGTTTCATGACCTTATGTCAACATAAATTCCCCTCTTCTAATTTATTTCTTCCTCAGTTTTTTTTTCTTTTAATTTGAGATGAGTTTCTGCTATATATTCCAGGATGGCATCAAACTTGGCATGTAGCCCAGGCTAGCCTTGAAGGAGTAATCCCTCCTCGCTTCAGTCACAGGTGTGCCCTGTCCTGCTGGCCTAGTTCATATTAACAGCCTGGGCAAAGTACACAGGTGAACTTTCAGAAATTCCAGGAGATGAGGCCATGTGTCCGTAAACACTGGTGGTGGTTTTGGGAATGCAGTGTGTGTGTCTACTCTGGCCAGGGACTTCCTAGGCTGTGTCATCCTAAGGGTGCCCAGAGCGTGCGCCAGTGCACACACACACACACACACACACACACACACACACACACACACTCTTATACACACACAATACACATGCACACACATGTACATGGACACATGCTTGTACACATACATGATATACATGTACATACATACATTTGCACACCTATATAAACACACACATGTGTATATGCACATATACATGCATACACACATTCTCACACATGTACACATATACATGCCCACACATACATTCTCATATATACACACATACATATATATGCACATATATACACAGACACATGTATTTCCATACATATTTACATACATAGGAATAGATATACCACTTACACATACAAAAATTTTTTTTTAAACTAATTAAAAAAAAAACTTAACATATGTTCTTTTTCATTGGCAAAAACACCTGATGCTATTGAAGGCTAGGCCCAGGCTGCATGGCTGGGAGCCTCCCTGAATATGGTCAGGGTGGGCTCCCAGTGGCCACGGTGCTGGCTGCCCTGCATCTGGGAAGGTGCTGGAGCACAGCCTCTTCTTTCCTTACACACCCAGCTGTTGGACTGCGACCAGGACCTCTATAAGAACTTCCCGTTGGTGATTTCTGAGCGCTGGCAGCAGGAAGTAGTGGAGACCATCTACGACGCCGTCAATGCTGAAACCGATAAAATCGAGGCCAGGAAGAAGGCTAAAAATAAACAGCTTTGTCAAGAAGAAGGTAAAATGCCGTGACCCCCGTGTCATCCAGTCCTTCCTGGCTGAGGAAAGAGCACACCAAACTTAGGGTTCATGTGGATTGGAAGGGCCAACCTGGGTTTCTTAAAAAAAACTCCAGTCACCAGGTGGACACAAGTGCCCACTGAGGCCAGCAGTGATGTCTCAGTTCTGGGGTACCCCCACCCCTGGAACTTGGGAGCAGGCTTGAAAATTTAGTTCTTGGAGATAGAGGATCACAGAGTCGGGAACGGGCCCGTGGAGATTCCAAAAGTCTCTGTCACGGGAGTGTACAGAGTACAGCATCAGTATCCAGGACAAAAAATACATTTAAGTCTGCTCAGACATGGAAGACTGTGTCAGAAGGCTCTGTGGACCCCCAACAACTGCTGGTCTCCACTGTCCTTTGCTTTCTCCCCATCTCGGGGAACACGTGGGTCTCAGGCTTTTGAGGGTGATCTGACTCTCTCCAGAGAGTAAGCTTCCAAGGGTGGGTGAGTTTTATCTCTTTATTATTTGTTGTTCCTGATGCTCACAAAGCACAGCCCCATTCCTAGCCCCCTGGGCATCCTGGGCACATTGAAGGATGAGTGGGTGATTTTAACACAACCACAGAAGCTCTGATGAATGTTTTGAAACAGCCCCAGTTTTCCTTAAACAATGCACCAACTTAGAGATGCAGTCAGTGCCCAGCATGGGTCTGAGCTGCTTCAGTGAACTGAGGATGCGTCTGCTGTGACCACCACCTTAACATTAGAGAGAACAGGCCTGGCTTCAGAATGATTCACAGAATGAAACTGGATTAAGGGACAGACGCCTCCAGTGGCAATGGGACTTTGGAGAGATTTCACAATTAAGCAGTCTCTGTTAAACAACAGAGTAGTCATTATTATATGTATAGGTTTAAAAAAAAAAATGGACTGGGGACAAACCTTTGCCCTGTCAGAGATCTTCAGGTTCCGAGAGCCTGAGACCTGAGCTCCCAGGTCCTGTGTATCTAAATGGTGTTCAAAATGAGTTACTTCGTAGAGACCTGTGCCCCCTTCCAGTCCCAGTGCTCAAAATGAGTTACTTTGTAGAGACCTGAGCTTTTTCTCCAACCTCAGAGCCTGCTAAAGTAGCTTTAGTAGCGCTAAAGTAATATTGTGTCTTTTAACCCCCAGATTATGCCATGGGGAAGGACTGCATCATGCACGGATACATGCTGAAGCTGGGGAACCCCTTTCTCACACAGTGGCAAAGACGTTATTTTTACCTGTTTCCCAACAGACTGGAGTGGAGAGGAGAGGGCGAGTCTCGGGTAAGTCCCAGGGGTGGGCCCTGAGCAGCCTTGGGGTACAGCAGCTCCCTCATACTGCTTCAAATCCATTGTTGCTAGTGTCTAGGGTTGCTGTCGTCCAAGTAACTTGTGTCCTTCCTTGAATAAGATGCAGGTGTCATTTGAAAGACTGAGACCAAGTCCAGTAGCCTAGGGGTGGGGTGGGGGTATGGAATGGAGGCTGGAGTGGGGAATGGGTGGGCTGGGAGAAGAACAAAGCAGGGAGAGGCCATCCCAGCTCTTTGCTCTCAGGACTCGGAATACCCTATGATACCTCTCCGGGCCTCAGTTTCCTCATTATGACGTTGGAGATACAGAAAGCCTCAGAGCTCCCATAATTACTGCAAGCATACCCAAGGCTAGGTTCTGTAAACAAACTCAATGGTTTAGTGGTTTCCAGGGTCCAACACTGGATTTACTAAGAGGAATCCAGGGAAGCCAAGGGCATAGACAGTTCACTGTGGGTAGGGAGGGATGCTGACTCAGTATGCCTGTGCTCTCTCAGTCACTTCCCCAAGTCAAATTACGCGAAATGTCACTAGCGGGCTCTACAGTGGGCTGGCTAGGACGCCAACCCATGCTGTCTGCACACTACTGAGAATCTGTAGGCAAATTCACAGTTCCTCAGAGCCTTTCTCAAGTTACTGTTAGCTAAGGGACAAGTCAGGCTGTTTTATTAAACACCCACCATGTGAGAGGCTCAGGAAGGAATTCCCCTGGGTGGACAGTGCAGGGAGGCAGGATAGGGTTCAGTCCTGTGAGTGCAGGCGTGGTTTGTCCCAGGGTCAGGACATGGTTTGTGTGTATTGGGAGGCAGGGCTGAGGTTCAGCAGGGCCTCAGTCAGTGAAGCCAAACAGGAGGCTCAACTCCTTTATCCTGACTTGGAGCCTTGGTGTTTGCTAACTGCTGAAGTCCAAGACAGTTATGAGTGGTGGCAGTAGCCCATGGTCACCTCACTGCTGTGCCAGAAGGCCTTTTCAAATTAAAGTCAGTAAGACTTGATGCCCTCAAGTCAGGTGTTTTATGGGTGCCCCAAGATGCAGTTCTATGATGGCGGGGCAGACAGTCCTCTACAAACCTCACAGTGGAGGAGGCCACAAACTGTCTCATTGCAATGGAGTCCCTCTCTCTCTCTCTCTCTCTCTCTCTCTCTCTCTCTCTCTCTCTCTCTCTCTCTCTCTCTCTCTCTCTCTGCCCCTCTCCCCCTCTCCCCCTCTCTATCTCTCTCGCTGTCTCTATATGTCTATTTCTCTCTCTCTGTCTCTCTCTGCCTCTTTGCCTCTATCTTTGTCTCTCTTTGTTTCTGTCCCTCTGTCTCAGTCTCTCTTGTCTCTCTCTGTGCCTCTCACTGTTTCTGTCTCTATATGCTGTCTGTCTCTCTGTCCTTTTCTCACTCTGCTCTTTTTCTCTGTGTCTTTCTCTTTGTTTCTGTCTCTCTATCTCTGTCCCTCTTTGCCTCTGTGTTTTTGTCTGTCTTTGTCTCTCTCTTTGTCTGTTTCTGTTTCTCTCTGTCTCTTTATCTCTCTCTCTCTCTATCTCTCTCTATCTGTCTCTCCCTCTCTTGCTCCATTCAGTGTTCCGTGTGAAGCTGGGCAGTCCCTGAGGTAGATCTGTCAGAACGAACAGAGGAATAAAGAGCAGAGGAGGGTCTCATGATGCTTATTCACTCCAGATTTTTGTAGAATTTGTCTAAAATATAAACAAACCACATCCCCTGGTTAGGAAGGCACCGATGGCCTCCTGCAGAGCCGTCACACTAGATGTCCTGTCAGGATCCTGTAAGAATCCTACCTGCATATAGGTCTTTTGGACACAGATCAAAATAGCTATGGTGTCTTAGCCCATCCCCATGCTCACTGTCCTGATAATGGCTGGACAGTGGCAGATGCCTCTGTGACGTGTGATGTGGCCCTACACATTCACAGTTGCCCAAACCAACACTCATCCAGAACTCTGGACCACAGGCCCTTGCAGACCAACACTGCCTTCCACAATGCCAGGCCACAGGCCTTCACAGACCAACATTGCCATCCTCAACATTAGGCCAGGGGCCCTCACAGAAGCATGGCTGTCCTAGAGTTTCACTTTGAACTGTGAGTGTGTGTGTGTGTGTGTGTGTGTGTGTGTGTGTGTGTGTGTGTGTGTGTGTGATTTGTGGCCATTCTCCTTATTTCTAGACTATCAGGCAAGAAAGGAAAAAAGATGCTATTTTCTTTTGAACACGTACTCTTTGACTTATCCCAAGAGATCACCAAATACCAAAGTGATTGTTAACTATTTGTGTTTAGCAAAATCTACTGACCATGGAACAGATCATGTCTGTGGAGGAGACCCAAATTAAAGACAGAAAGTGCATTTTACTCAGGGTAAAAGGAGGAAAGCAGTTTGTTTTGCAATGTGAGGTAAGATTTTTAAATTAATTAATTTACATCCCAAGTGCTGCCCCCCATTCCCCTCTCACAGTGTTCTTCCCCCATCCCCTCTCCCCTTCACTTCTGAGAAGGTCTGTGTCCCCTGCACACCCCTACCCCTGCAGGATTATGGTAAGATAAGGGTTTTTATTTGTTTTTTTGTTTGTTTGTTTGTTTTTTTTTTTTTTTTTTTTTTTTTTTCCTTTTTTTTTTAAGACTTATTTATTCACGTGAGTACACTGTAGTTGTTTTCAGGCAGACCAGAAGAGGGCATCAGATCCGATTACAGATGGTTGTGAGCCATCATGTGGTTGCTGGGAAATGAACTCAGGACCTCTGGAAGAGCAGTCAGTGCTCTTAACCGCTGAGCCATGTCTCTAGCCCGAGATAAGTTTTTATTGAAATCCTCTCGCTAAAAACAGTGGTTCTGGCCACTGTCCCCAAGCTTCCCCTTGTCCCTCTCATAGATTTAAGTGTGTAGGGGTTTAGGTAAATTAACCCCAGTGTACCAAGTCTCCCATACACACACACACACACACACACACACACACACACACACACACACACATACACACACACGTGTTTTCATAGAGCAGAGGCAGAGAAGCCCATAGAACAAGGTCGGGCTCTTACTATGTGGTCCAGGGTGGCTGGGAACTCCGGTCTCTCCTAGCTTGTGCTGACACCCTCCTTAAGTATCAGATCCCCTCCCCCAACTCTTATTCTATAAGCTGTGGTTTTAGGACCCAGAGAAAAATCCCCAAATAGATTAAGGCAGTAGATACGGCACAGGAGGTCCACTGGAAGAGCCCAGAGCCAGCTTTCCCTCTGTCTCACCAGGTTCCAGGGTACCTGAGGGTAGGGGTCATGCTGCCTGTGCTGACGTGCAGGTGGCTTGTGTCCAGTGTCAGACTCTGTTTTTAGATACTGTTGGCAGATGAGCAGACACACCCCAAATTCTCACCTACGTCTCTGTGCAGAGTGACCCCGAGTTTGCACAGTGGCTGAAAGAGCTGACGTGCACCTTCAATGAGGCCCAGAGACTGCTGCGCCGCGCCCCCAAGTTCCTCAACAAACCACGTGCCGCCATCCTGGAGTTCTCCAAGCCACCGCTGTGTCACAGAAATAGCAGCGGCCTCTGAAGCACAGAGCAGCAGGGCCTGAAGGAGAGGCCCCCCCGGCTCTTCAGCCCAGCAGTGGAATGGAGCCACGGGGAACCGTGTGGGGCTGAGACACCGTGGTTCTGAGCACTGGGCTGCTCCAGGCTGAGGAGGCCCACAACACCGGGGTGACCCTTCAGGAACTAGGACATCCTCGGGGCTGGCCTATCCACACTCGAAATTACTGAAGAAGCAGAGGCATTTTTCTGTGCAACCCTCTCACTTTGGTATCCGTGGACCCAGAACGTAAAATGGTTCTTACCTCTCAAGTTTTTATGTCTGGCAGGGAGCATATCCAGGGTGGGATCACAGTCTCTGGGACTACGGTGGCCTGTCCTAGCCATTGCTGTGTCTTGAGTGCGTGCCTGAAGTGTGGGGGTTGAGGCTCCAGATCCTGGAGAGGGTCTCCGTAGGTCAGGGCTGACACCTTGCTGTCCCTGAGGTGATGAGGTAGCTCTGAGCATCATGTGCACTTCCCGCCTCTGATGGCTTCTTTTCAGAGATGCTAGTCAGAGGGAAGAGGTAGGACGTTCCCTGGAGGAGACTCATGGCATCCATCACAGCCAGTTCTGGTGGGCATGACTGGAGGGTGCCCCAGGACTTCAAGCAGAACCTAGGTAACCCACCAGACAGTGTCCCTCATGCATGGCACGCATGTACTCGGGTCGGGGTCTCCATGATGGTTAGGTCTATGACAGAGTCCTGCTGCTCCCTCTGTTTGACCTGGGGGAGCATCTGAGGATGTGCCCAGGGTGGAGAAGAATTGCTGCCTTGCTTTCAGTACACTGGTGGGTGACAATGTCCAGAGGTACCCTGTACACCCTGGCATGCCCCACACCTCTCTGTCCCTAATGCACTGTGTGCTGGGCTATTCTGATAGGGGCAGCAGTTTGCCCAGCCCCCTTCCCCTTAAAGGTGGCTTTCTTCGCTGCTGCCCTGAATTAATGCTGGGGCCCCATGTCACCACACTGAGAAGTCCTGCAAGGTCTCTGTGGATTTGTCCAATTCCCGGGGGCGGTGTTACTGAGTCTCTAGATGAACTCCTGAGCACATGAAGAAACCTGACCGCAGAATTCTTTGCGTTCTGTCCTGGATCTTCCTGACAGTTCCCAGTGTGTATTATGTTCCCGTGCTGGGAAAATATGGTGTTTATTTATTTTTATGTTTTTTTTTAACTGCAATTACCTTTTGAGAGTTTGGAAGATAATTTACCTAGAGGGTCTGTTATTCTGCAGGTGCATGGGGGACCTGTGAGGCTCAGTGCCTGTCTCGCAGCATATTCAGGGTTCAAGTTCACAGACAGTGCCACGGTTCGCTGCCTCCAGGTTGGGAATGTGGCGTCACCCTGCTTGGCTTAAAAGGCTAGCATTCAGATTCTACCACACACACGCATACGTAGTTAAGTATTATGGTTACTGTGTAGGCAGGATTAGAATAGACAGCTCACACATGCTCAATCAGACCTGCAGGGGCGGAGGGTTGTATCTCTGGCCTCTTTAGGGCATATAGAGACCTCCCCCAACCCTCCAAATTGGGAGGGACCTTGACCCCAGCAGGTGTTGGGCTAGCCGTAAAAAAATCTCTCATTGGGGTTACAGCTATACCAAAGTCTTTTAAGATGACACAGGGTCATAGGATCCTGCACCTGCATAGTCACGCCAGACTGTCATAGATATCATGTGTCATTTTTTTGGCCAAGTTAATTTTAAGACTCCTTCCCTTTTAGAAAACAAAATGTGTGTGCGTGTGTGTGCATGTGTGTGTGTGTGTGTGTGTGTGTGTGTGTGTGTGTGTGTGTGTAGAGGTGGGAGGTCTCCTACGAGTTCTCCTGCCTCAGACTCCAAGTAAACCATTTTGTCCCCCTCGACCCCACTTCCCTTAAAGACACAAGCAAAAGGGACGGCAGATGGCCCTTGCCAGAGATTGGCTGGTGATGGATCTGCTAACGCCACCTCAGAGGCTGTCTTTCCACCCCAGCATGTGGCTAGGGTGTGTCCTGGGCCCATGGAGTGGCAGGAGAAGCCAGCTGGGGTTGGGATGCACAGCTCTTTGAGAGTTTTCCATCATGCCAGTGGATCCCTAGATGCCTCTTGTACTTAGTCCATTACACAGGACCAGCCCTGTGTTCTGGTGACTCGGCTTTCCGGATTGGAGCGTTTAACATGATGGAGGGTGTTCCACGGGATGCTGTTTTTATACAATTATGCTCTAAGTAGGCGTGGTTTCATAAAGCAAGAATCAATGCACAAAGCCCAGAATATTAGATTATTTTAAAGCCGCTATGTGATACACACCAAATTAAAGCCTTTGGCAACCCCCAGTTTGTTTGTTTTAACCTAAAATGCCCGCTTGTCCTTGGGGCACCCTGCTTTTGCCTCTGGGTCATAATTAAATGTGATCTTTTGACAGAGGGACCTGTCTTGCTATTGATACAGGAGTGCGCACATGGATAAGCCCATTGGCTGACATTATAAACTGTGTGTGTAAAACCAGCAGTGAAGGGTGACCTACCAGGGAGAGATGCTGCGGTCTCACAAACCCAGCCTTGATTGGCAGAGGCAGGAGGCTTGTGAGCTTGAGGCTAGCCTGGGCTACATAGCAAGACTCTGCCTTCAGAACACCAAGGGCTCTAGCATTAGCTCTGGGACCAAGGTCTTGCCTTACCTGTCCAAGGTTCTGGGTTCAATCCCCAAAGCGGGAAAGGGATGGGCAGCAGACTGTTAGACAACTCGTCAGATTTAGCTCTAGTGGTCGCCTTGACCTTGGCTATGCGCCTAGGAGAAGAAGCTCTTCTGAGGCCCCACTAGCCAGGATCGTTCACCAGTGGTCAGTATGTCAGAGCTCCTCAGAACTCACCACCTCCATTTCCTGAAAAGGAGAGTCTGCGGTAGGCTAAGGACAGAGGGAAAAGGCTTGGTTGGCTGATGGGAGCCACACACCTGGCATGAGGACCCACCAAGGAAGGAGTGAGGTACGCTCCCGGGACACGCCCACAGCATCCCCAAGGGATTTTTGCATGTCTCGCTTGCTTCATCCCTGAGACTGGGAGGAAGGTGCCACATGTTCTCCACTGGACGTTCCCAGGAAGGTTCCTCATCGGTGGTGCATCCAGGACACCGAGCCTGTCACCTGATACTGTGGCTGTGTAGCCCAGGCAGTCAGAGGCTGTGACCTAGTCGCTGCCCTTGAATGGGCTGCAGAGGTGTGTGTGTGTGTGTGTGTGTGTGTGTGTGTGTGTGTGTGTGTGCGCGCGCGCGCGCGCGTGCGACTTAGATTGGGCGGACACCAGAATGACATCACGGCCTTCCTACGTGTTTAACTCCGTTTCCACTCGGATCTTTCATAATTTAAATCAAAAAAAACAAAACAAAACACTTTTCTTTTCCTGAGTGAGGTTTGCTCAAAAGTGTCATTTGGCTCACATCCATTGTTAATAGGATCACTTTAGCCCCATCGGTGGGTTCAGGCCTCTCTCCCTTTGTCTGTTGCTATGGGGATGAAGGACAGGAAGTCGTCTCAGTTCTTGATGGACATTAGCATTTTCTCTGTTGGGCACTTTTGTCTACTTAGAGGAATAAGGACACAGTACAGCACCTCAGACCAGCGGCCCCATTATTCAGGACATTGAGACAGGAGGATGACAAATCCCAGGACATCCTGGGCTAGGGGAAACCCTACCCTAGAAATAAACAGACTAAGAGTTGTTTTCAGACACAGATCAGGTGTGACTGTTCCTTCAAGCAACCAGGAGGCGCCGTGTTCCCAAGACATGGGAACCCAAGCATTTTAAATGGCCTCTAATTTAAAGGCAGCCACAGAGAGAGGGTTGGAAGTGTCCATCTTTGATGAAGGACAGACTCCCTTATAGCTAATTCAGATCCATGATATAGAGTTAGGTCTCCAGCATCTAATAGTTTGAGTCCCTTCTGGAAGTAAATACCTATGCATCCCTTTTTATTTTGCCCTAGATGTAAGACATCTTTGACAGCAACTTGAGGATGCAGCCATCATTCTTATTATCAACTGTGATTTTGTCCTCCCACCCCATTTCCTGGATTTTTACCTGCCCCGTGGTTATATGTGCTGTATGTGGTTTATGAATTCAACACTGGCTTTTTTTTTTTGTTCTGTCATTAAATTATATTTTTCTATGTTTTAAGTAATAGCACATCTGGCTTTTTCTGGTAACAGAGATGGATGGACCTGTAACCATGAGACAAGAGTTCTATTTTAGCACAAAAGCATTTTATATTATTTATTGGATCCCTACGTGCGTCCCCATGGAAACCATCTGTATTTCCGCTTCTTGTGATCTGTATGGTTTGTTATTTAAAGAGAGATGGCAGCCTTTTGTGTTGTCAAAACAATAAAACCGAGAGCTCCTACGAGCAGCGGCGTGAGGCTGACATTTCATTCCCCCACCCTGACGTGGACTGTCCTGAACCGAGGCACGCGTGTGGACTTTATCACGCATTACAGGTGGGTTGCTGGAAACTGACCTCCTCTAACTCTTTGACAGCTATGGAGGGGGCTGCACCCCAGGCTGGCTGCCAAGCATTTTGGAGAATGACCTTCAGAGTCAGTTTCTTAGGATGCTGATCTAGTTTTAAAGTCACCCTTGTCCAGTGGCCCTGTGAGCAGATTAAGTAGATCCCTTCCCTAGCCAGCATGGCCTTGGGGGAGCCAGGGATGCCCAGGGAGTCTGGCCATGTCCATCAGTGCTATCCCCCGTTGGTCTTAATGGTCTTCATGTTCAGTAACCCACACCAGCACAGCCCCTCTTTAATCCGTGACGAGTTGTGTTTAAAACTACACCGAGGAATAACTGATTTAAATGTGCCTTCTTGCTCCTTTCTATTCAGAACAGTTTGGAAAATGGCATCGTAGAGGCAAACGCTCATACCTAGGAATAAGCCTGACCAACACTGTTTCTTATTTTAAATGGAGCCTCCAGGGTTTAGGTGGAACGGGATGAAGAATGGGGGAAGGTCCCTTCCGGTTTATAGCTGCATACACTCTTGACTACACTCTTGGCTGAGCATGTGGCACCGTCAGAGAGGTTGATCGGTTTCCTACCATTCATAGCTATGGGAAACAAAGCCAGTGAACTGCCTGAACACTGTATGTAGAACACCAGCATTCATTTTGTCTCTTCAAGGGCTCTTACTAGAGTCTGCAGTGCTATATAGAGCTATATAGAGCCCTTGTATTAGTCAAGGCTCTCCAGAGTTACAGGACTTATGGAATGTCTCTCTCTATTGAGTGAATTTATTGTGTCTGCAATCGAACTCCCCAACCATGGGCAGCTGTGAATGGGAAGTCCAAGAGAATCTAGTTGTTGCTCAGTCCCATGAGGCTGGTTGTTTCAGCTGCTCTCCTGTAGAAGCAGGTTCCAACAGGTGTGGTGGCCAGTGAGAGCAAGCAGGTGAAGAAGAGTGAGTCTTTTTTTTTTTTTTCAGAGCTGGGGACTGAACCCAGGGCCTTGCGCTTGCTAGGCAAACACTCTACCACTGAGCTAAATCCCCAACCCCAAGAGTGAGTCTTCCTTCTTCCAATATCCTTGTGTGGGTCTCCAGCAGAAAGTGTGGCCCTGATTAAAGGTGTGTACCACCACGCCTGGATCTGGGACTTGCTTTGTCCTAGGCTGACCTTGAACTCACAGATCTCCTTGCCTCGGTCTCTGGGTTTAAAGGCATGTACTACTTTGCCTGGGCCTAAGCTTTTCTTAGCCACCATGCCTCATGATCTCCATACCAAGATCCAGGTCAGACATCTGTGTCTTTCCAGCCTCAAGATCTGGATCATAGGTGAGCCCTCCAATTCTGGATTGTAATTCATCCCAGATATGGTCACATTGACAACCAGGAATAGCCATTACAGCCCCCCTGATAACATCTCAGGAGCAGTTGAAGCAGATTCCCCACGTGAGATGTTGCTCCAAGTCTCTGTTCGTTAGCCCTGAGCAGTGTCACAGTCAATCTGTATTGTCACCAGCCCTGTGTGTGGTACCACAGTCGGTTCATATCATCCTGCAGTAGAGTTCTAGAGCAGCCCAACTGGTTTTCTATGTTGGAAAATTGCTCATGTCGACCCCGCTGAGAAGGATCTGTATAAACAATGATGTCTAATCAGATACGCTGACCCCTGTCTGCCATTGAAGACTGCACCAAGTTGCTACAGTATTGGTGACTCAATTTAAAGGATTCTGACTTTGGGGGAAATTGATATGGGACAACTCTGTAATAATGAAGAAGCCGACAGGTGTTGCTGCTGATTCCGTTGCTCTCCCAGCTTACCCAGGCTCAGGGTTTTGGAGCCTCCCCAACCTTTCAAGACGAACATGACTGCAGCATACGGAAAACCGTGGCACATCCCCAATCTGCTTCCAGGATGACTTGGGTTCCTTTCCTGGATAAAGAACTCCTTCCTTGCACACTGCCCCTGCTCTACAGAGATGTGCTGAGCAGCTCTTAGATTCACACCCCTTTAAGCCAGAGCTCCATGCCTTGGCTACTTGGGCAGGACCATCCCTGGATCCACAGTCAGGGGTCAGTTAAGTACTTCCTATCTTTGAACTGGATAGGAAAAGTCCTGCCTCTTGCTAATTAGGGAAGAAAGGAAGTCACCACTGGCCTGGACACCACTGAGCCTCCCAGGAGTGTCTTAGTACTGACTTTAAAACTTTTCAACTAAGGGTTGGGATTTAGCTCAGTGGTAGAGCACTTGCCTAGCAAGCGCAAGGCCCTGGGTTCGGTCCCCAGCTCCAAAAAAAAGAAAAAAGAAAAAAAAAACTTTTCAACTAGTAGCTGGCGGTCTGTGTAACCATCCTGTGGGCTGGGAGCACTACCTTGTGTGAGCTGACGTGTCTGTGACAAAGGCCAAAGAGCTCCTAGTCCTCTGGAATGCCACAGAAATCCCATCACCCCCTAGGTAAAGGCATGAAAGGGAACTGGCTTCCCTCCAAGGACACTCAACTCATCCCCAGCCAGTCACTTTAAATAACCTGGACCCATATCACTTTGAAACACACACACTCTCTCTCTCTCTCTCTCTCTCTCTCTCTCTCTCTCTCTCTGTGTGTGTGTGTGTGTGTGTGTGTGTGTGTGTGTGTGTGTGTGCGTGCGTGCGTGCGTGATGCGTGCGTGCGTATGTGTGTGGAATGTCTTGGACTTGTTTTTACTATGGGAGAATTCATCTGTAGCCCTGTAGCATCCGGATATTTTTCACCAGGTTGTCTAGAAGAATATCAATGTGGAGAGGCTTTCGCAAGATATTGTCACTTGGGATGGTGCACCACACTATGGGCGTTCACACCTGAAAAACATGTTTATGTATTGAGCACAGCTGTGAAGAGTTGGGTCACCCACAGCAGCAGTCATGTAACCTGAGCAATCACAGCTGTTTGCTTTCCTCCAGCTGCCCAGTGTACATTTGGGTTACTCATGTGAGACCCAGGAACCTCCCACATGGCTGGACCAACAGGATCCTCAGAGCCTGCCTTGAGACCAGCTCAGAAAGGAGTCTGCTCAGGTGGCCTTTGGTAGGAGAAGCAGGAAGTTGACGTGCTGTCTCTTTCCCACAGTAGCTTTCAGTCAGCTGTCCCTTCAGCTGTCAACCTCACTCCCCTCTACATGGCTCCCACCTTACCCATTTCAGGCCGAAAGGCTGGTCCTGCCGCCGTCCCCTCAGCTCTCCATTCTCCTTGTCCAAAGTGCATCTCTGACTGTCAGTCCACAGACCCTTTTATCCTCTGTGTATGGTGAACAATTTGGGAACCTCATTTGCTTAAGTTTCTGGTGTCATGCCCAGGGTACCTGTTGCTTCCTATTGCTATCATGACTGAAAGCAGGCTGGGAAGGAGAGGGCTTATTTCATCATCCAACTCTCAGGTCACAATGTATCTCAAAATGTATCATGTAGTGTCACCATGTATCACAATGTATCACAATGTATCACTTAGGGCAGGAACCTGGAGGCAAGAGCTGAACCCTGTTTACTGGCTTGATACCCATGGCTTTCTCAGCCTGCTTTTTTATACATCCACGACCACCTGCCTAGGTGTGGCACTGCCCAGAGTGGTCTGGGTCCTCCCATAACAATCACTAATCAAGAAAATGCCTCATATTTGTCTATAGACCAGTTTAATGAGAGCATTTCCCCAATTGTGCTTCCCTTTTCCAAGATGACTCTAGCTTGTGCCAAGTTGACAAAACCCAACCACCACAAGGACCCTTCCTGCAGAGTCCATGCACAGTCAAGTTCATAATGATATGAAATAAAGGGCTATGGTAAGGTGGGGCTCCAGTGAAGTGCAAATTTCTGGTTTCTTTGGAAATTCAGTTGTGTCATGTGACGTCCTTCTGGATGTTGTCCTGTGAGAGGATGTTTTGCTGGAGTGATGCTTGAAAGGGTGCATGATGTTTGGAAAGAGTATAAATGGAACCCGACAAACAGGGAAAGGACAATTCTGCGTTGTGACACTGTGCAATGATTTCCTGGTCCTTGCTGGCCCTGTAATGCTCTGCTGTTCTCACTTCTTAGCTGGTCTTCGCTGGCCTTCACTTTGTAGAGAGAAATAAGTCAAAGACTTCTACTCTGGCTAATTCTTGCCACATCCTTTGGTGCCAATTCGGCAGAACCTAGAGGTTTCTGCTGGATGGAGCTGCTGCTACTGATTCGTGTTCGGTGTTTGCTACTAGACTGGACTACTGATATCCTGACAATGAAGAGTGGAATCCCCCCACCCCCCCAAGAACTACTTCTAAACAGGTCCACAGCCCCCTTTTCCTATTAACCTTCTTCCTCCCAAACCTCTAGCTAATTGGCTAGAAGGGAGGTTGAAGCATTCAAGAACTCTAAATAAAATAGGTTTAGAAAAAAAAAAAAAACTAAGCCTATGCTCCTGTAAAGCCCTCCCCTTCCCAGGCCTGGCATGGGAACTGGGAGATGGTTTCTGAGCCTTGACATTCTGTCTCCGTTGGGGTTTTACTGCTATGAACAGACAGAATGACAAAGGCAAGTCTTATAAAGGACCACACTTAATTGGGGCTGGCTTACAGGTTCAGAGGTTCAGCCCATTATTATCAAGGTGGGGACATGGCAGCATCCAGGCAGGCCTGGTGCAAGAGGAGCTGAGAGTTCTACATCTTCATCTGAAGGCTGCTAGGAGAAGACTGGCTTCCAGGCAGCTAGGATGAGGATCTTAAACCCAAACTCACAGTGACACACCTCCTCCAACAAGGTCACACCTTCAACAATTCCACACCTACTCCAACAAGGCCACACCTCCTCCAACAAGGCCACACCTTCTAATAGTGCCACTCCCTGGGCTGAGCATATAGAAACCATCACAAGAGATCAAAGGACCCAGCATGGGGACCATCAGGTGTCATGGGAAATTCAATTGTGCCCCGTTCTCTCCATGAATGCCAGGACCCAATCCCTCACAAATCAAAGTGTCTCCAGACATTGCTACAGATCCATCCCATAGGGACAAAAATCACTCCCAGCTTAGAGCCCCTCAGTTTACAAGAGGATGGATTTTGCAAAGTTGGGGTTAGGACTGGGCAGGACTCTGTGAGGTTTAGTGTCCTGGGCCCTGATATCCCTGAGATGGCAGGAGCCCACACTGTTGCGGTGGCCTAATTGCCAGGCTAAGAGATATGCATGGACCTGGCTACTGAAGATCATTCCACCCTGAGCCCAAAGTGGAGGACCTGTGGCCATTAGACTGGCAGAAGGGGACCTGCCCAGGGTCTCTGACACCGTTGAGAGTCACAGGACACAGCGGGGCAGGTACAGGCAGCTCCATGCTTTCCCTTCAGTGCAGGGTGAGCTCACAGCTTCATCAGTGCCAGTAGGTGCTAGGGAGAGTGAGCAGAGCCATAGCTGCCAGGCCACAGTTTACCAGGGTTAGCTATGGTCACCTGGGCACTGAGTAGCAGCAATGGTGTAGACAGTGGATATGTATACTACCTGCTTTGGCACCTCATGGGTGACCTTAACTGGTTCATGGGTCAATCAGATCTTCTTTCATAGGAAGACTTTCATTGGCTGCATGACTTGGGGTATTGTCATTGACAGTCTCAGCTGTCATCTGTTTGGGGATACCTCAGCAATACAGTGCCACTGGCCCAGGGCCATGACCTTTATCAAAGCTCTGTTTCACACTAGCATAAAGGGCTGGTTTTCCCCCAAGGACTGTAGCAAAAACAGATTCAGAAAATGGGCTGGAGTTGATGGAGGTGGCCATGATGCTATTCCCAAGGCTCCCACACCTGCTCATTGTTTCTGCAGCTTTAGTGCAGAACTGGATGGATCTCCTCAGAGACAGATGTGCTGGGTCACATCCTGGTAGGATGGGAAGTGTCATGTGGGAATGGGAGGAGGGCATGGAACTCAGACACTGGCTCATTGGACCATCCGAGTCCTCATCTTTCCTGTGGAAGTGGTTGGAGGAGGAATGTCTGGGACAGAAACGCATTTGCTGGTGGTCACAGCTGGTATCTGAGAAAACTAGAGCAGAAGCAATATGTGCAGGGGCAGGGGACAGGGTGACAATTGCTTCACCTGACACACACTTTAGAAAACACAAAAAAGCAGAAAGAAATCAATGGCCCATTGACAACAAAATGTAGAAGAAAGATGATAGCCTAGTGGCGTGAGATGTTGGGAGGTGGGACAAACTAGGACCAGCACTGGGACTCAACAGTCAGGCCAGGTGTCTTAGTCAGGATTCTCTAGAACCACAGAACCAATGACTTACAGTCTGCAATCCAACTATCCCACAATGGGTGGCTATGAATGGGAAGTCCAAGAACCTAGTAGTTGCTCAGTCCCAAGAGGCTGGTTGTTTCAGTTGGTCTTCTGTAGTAGATTCCAACAGATGTGCTGGCAAGTAAGTGCAAGCATGCGAAGAAGAGAGAGTCTCCTTTCTTATAATGTCCTTGTGTAGGCCTCCAGCAGGAGGTGTGGCCTAGATTTAAGGTGGGTGCCACCACACAAGGGTCTGGGACCTGCTTTGTCCCAGGTTGGCCTTGAACTCAGATCTGCTTGCCTAAGTCTCCTGGGATTAAAGGCATGTACTACCTTGTTTCGGCCAAACCTTTTCATGGCCACTATGCCTCAAGATCTCCATGTCAAGATCCGGGTCAGAAGCCTGTGTCTTCCAGCCTCAAGATCTGGATCACAGGTGAGCCCCTCATTATTCCAGATGTAGTCAGGTTGACAACCAGGAATAGCCATCCTATCAGGTGAGCAGTGGCAAAATGGCTGAACTCCCTGCCCACGGCCCCTCCCGTGTCAAAGCAGAGCTCTCCTTGGGAGAGCTGCATGCAACCTTGTAGCAGGAAGCAGGGACACCTGAGCTGCTAGCTGGAAACTTAGCTCGGGACCTTCTGTATCTGTGTGTAGTCCTGTCACCACAGCAGCATCTTCTTGCTTGGGGGTGATAAGGCAGGTAGCACAGGTGCCATCAGTCTCCCTCCTGTCTAACCAGGACACCCATCGCTAGGGCTGAGTGTGTGGTTGTGATGGAGTTCAGCCAGATCCAAGAAGAAGCCATGACCGTGCCGTGGAGGTGAAGACCTGTTGGGCAGTGATTAGCAGAAGTAGAGAGAAAGCAAGAACACTGGAGAGAGGAGTGGAGGGGGGCTCTGGTTGCAGAGAGCACCCTCAGTAGCTTTCCTTAACTGGACACAGCCTCGAGTCATCTGACAGGAGAACCTGGATTGAGGAACTTCCCTGGTCAGGTTAGTTCACGGGCATATTTGTGGGGAGTTGTTTTGATTGTTGATTGATTCAGGAAAGCCCAGCCCACTGTGGGCGGCAACAAACCTAGGCAGGTAGATCTGGGCTGTATAAGAAAGCCGGCTAATCATGAGCCTGCAAATAGCTTTCTTCCGTGGTTTCCGGTTTCAGTTTCTGCCTCAACTTCCCTCATAGATCATTGTTTCCTGGAAGCTAAGTAAATCCTTTCCTTTCCAGATATGTTAATCAAGGCTAGATCCCACTCAGGGATGGGAGAACATGCCAAGGCCACTGGGGCAGAGGGCGAAAATACTATCAACCACCAAGAAGTTAAGTTCTCTGCAGGAAGCACCAACGGTGGGAAGAACCTTTACAGGCCTACTTTGGTTTGTTTAGTCATTTAACAAACATCCACTAAGCATCTCCTGTAGACTACAAACAGAGGTGGAGTAGGATCCCATTTCACAGAGGAGAGCCCTGAGGACACTTTGCAGAGGCACACAGCCAGGACTGGGTTCACTTCAAAGCCTGCACCCATGCCCAGAGCTCAGCACAGACCCACTGCCTTCTGGGGATTTTCTACTCTCTTCCTCCACATTTTGGTGTTTATCTCATTGATATTTGTGTTCAGAGCCATGCATGGATCAAGAGACTACAGATGACAATGGACGGACAGACAGCTAGAGAAAGCTTAATAAGAAACCAGGTCTATAGATGCCTGCCAGCACCTAGATTCTATGTAGTCAGTTCCTTCCATAAATACTTACTGCGCACTTGCTGTGCACTTTGGGTTATATAGTCATTCACCAAACACCCGCTACCAGGGGTCATGTGCCATTTTCAGAGAGTCTGACTCAGAGAAGCAGTTCCCTTCCTTGATACAGTGACACAGGACCTCAGCCTCTGATGCTGTAGCACACACATGGGTGGGGCTCTTTGTTTATCTAAATGTGCATGCTTGTGCACACACATACTTATGCATGCACACATACATGTGCACACAGATACATATGCACACACACATATGTCCCAACATTAATGAGAAGAGAACCCTATAATGATAGAATTCAAGTGATGTCACTTCTCCCCAGAGGCACACACACACACACACACACACAAGCACACATTCATGCCTATACACACACACACCACAAAATATACACTCATACATAAACATACAAACACACATTCATGCCCCCCAAATTCATTCACACACATACATTCATGCAAACACACGTACACACACACAAAACACACACACACACACATTCCTACTGCAGATACCAGGGAATTAAGCAGGTGTGTGCGAAAATGTTCTGGAAAGTCTCTCCTCAAGGACAGAACACAGAAGCTGTGTTCTAGAGGTGGCCAAAATTCTACCTTTTACAGGTAGTGTAAGAGTCACCCAGGTGGTCCTGGTTTTGAACGCAGCTGAGGCTTGGCACTGTGGGGCAGAGCTGGAGTCCCTGAAGAGAGCCCAGGAGAGGGTGTTGATGGAGGTGGAGCCCAGTCGCAGCAGACGACCAGCATTTTGGAGATGCCAGTATCATGGGACGACCACCAAGAACAGCAGCAGCAGTGGAGTGGAGTCAGCCGGAGCCTGCAAGACCAGCTGTGTGTGCTGCAGAGGGCGGAGTCAGAAAAGTGATCCAAGGCCTTTGGAGGAGCCCAGAAGATCATAAGTGAATCCCAGATAATTGGATATTGAGGTACTTACACTTCTGGAGTTTGGTTTTGCTTCGTTCGAGTTGTAACCGTGCCCTAGTTCTTCCCTCTTGAATTAAAAGTACTTAATTAGTTTTTGATTTGATAGGAGCCCACAGTTGAGAGACTTTGAACTTTTAAAGGAGATTTTGGATTCTCAAAGAGGCTGGATGTTTTTCAAAGGCTGAACTTTCAATGTGTTCGAATCTGTAAAGACTGTGGGACATTTAAAGTAATTTATATCTCATATTGTGATATGAATACTGATGTGTCATCAAGGGGATAAAAGAGAAAGGAAAGGTTCTAGCTGAAGGGTGATGTGTTGGCATGGGAACTTGACAAGGGATCAGCTGTGCTGGCTAGTGTCATGTGAAAGGGGGCAACTTTAATTGAGTACATGTCTCCATAACATGTAGGCCCTTTTCTTAATTAGTGATTGATGTGGGGAGGGCCCCACTGACTGTGGGTGGGGCCATCCCTGGGCTAGCCTGTCACAAAGAGCAAACCAGTAGGCAGCATCCCTCCATGGCCTCTGCATCAACTCCTGACTCCAGGTTCCTGACCTGCTTGAGGTCCTGTCCAACTTAGATGGAGAGATCAATTCTGAAGTGTAAGCCAAATTAACCCCTTCCTCCTCATGCTTATTTTGGTCATGGTATTTTATCCAGTGCTAGTAACCTGAAGAAGGGGTGATGTGTTCTTTGTGGGACTAATGCCACATCAAGACAGAGAATGAATAATAGTTGGTGAACTCTCTACTGTGCAAGCACCAGGACTCAGTTTCATACCGATCACCTAACTAAAAGACCAGGTGTGGTGGCTGGTGCTCGTAATCCTAAAGTTAGGGGCTTACTAGGCAGCCAGCTCAGGCCAGCGAGAGACCTTATCTCAAAAGCACCATGCTCCACAATCTGAGGAAGGGTATCCCACGTTAAGTTTTTCCCTCTACACGAAACAGCATGCACCCACATGCTCAAGTGTACCTGTGGGCACCTGAGCATGCACATACATACAGGCATGCACACACATGAGAGTGAAAACACGTGCTTGAATGATTAGAGTCCTGGACCTGAGTTCTTTCTGGATCCCTTGCTGGCTGTGTGGACCTGTGCACCCACAGGCATGCCATGTACTGAAGGTGTAGTTCTCTGGCACACCCTGGAGCTGACGCTCAGGTCCTGTGATGGTTTGTATATGCTCTGCCCAGGGAGTGGCACTATTAGAGGGTGTGGCCTTGTTTGGAGTAGGTGTGGCCTGAAGTAGGTTGAAGTAGGTGTGGCCTTGTTGAAGTAGGTGTGGCCTTGTTGAAGTAGGTGTGGCCTTGTTGGAGTAGGTGTGGCCTTGTTGGAGTAGGTGTAGCCCTGTTGGATTAGGTGTAGCCCTGTGGTGGTAGGTGTGGCCTTGTTGGAGTAGGGGTGTGGCCTTGAAGTAGGGTGTGATCTTGTTGGAGTAGGGTGTGGCCTTGTTGAAGTGGGTGTGGCCTTGTTGAAGTAGATGTGGCCTTGTTGAAGTGGGGTGTGGCCTTGGAGTAGGTGTGGCCTTGTTGGAGTAGGTGTGGCCTTGTTGGAGTAGGTGTAGCCCTGTTGGATAGGTGTAGCCCTGTTGGATAAGTGTGGCCTTGTTGGAGTAGGTGTGGCCTTGTTGAAGTAGGTGTGACTTTGTTGGAGTAGGTGTGACCTTGTTGAAGTAGGTGTGGCCTTGTTGGAGTAGGTGTGGCCCTGTTGGAGTAGATTTAGTCTTGTTAGATTAGGTGTGGCCTTGTTGGAGTAGGTGTGGCTTTATTGGAGGAACTATAACCCTGTTGGAGTAGGTGTGGCCTTGTTGGAGATGTGGCCTTGTTGAAGTGGATGTGGCCTTGTTGGAGTAGGTATGGTCTTGTTGGGGGTGTGGTCTTGTTGGAGGAAGTGTGTCACTGTGGGTGTGGGCTTAAGATCCTATTTCTAGCTGCCTGGAGGTCAGTATTCTTCTAGCAGCCTTCAGATGAAGATGTAGAACTCTCAGCTCCTCCTGCACCAGGCCTGCCTGGATGCTGCCATGTTCCCACCTTGATGATAATGGGTTGAACTTCTGAACCTGTAAGCCAGCCCCAATTAAATGCTGTCCTTCTAAGAGTTGCCTTGGTCATGCTGTCCGTTCACAGCAGTAAAACCCTAACTGAGACAGGCTCATATACAGATTAAGCACTGGCCTTATGATGTGCTCCACCCAGCTGGAGGACCAAGCACTTTGGACAGAGGCTGGTTTAACCCGGTGTTTACTATCAGGCTGTGGGGAGGTTGGGGAGGGGTGAGTACTACCTGGTTCAAGAATTGGCTTTCCAGTGCCTCGGACAAGCTGGTTAAGCTAAACACACACACACACACACACACACACACACACACACACACACCCCAAAAAACAAAACAACAAAAAAGTCTTAAAAATTGCACGTCCTTATTTCCATGTGTGTGTACACTAGGGACAAGGGTGGAGGTCAGAGGACAATTTGCAGAAGCCCTGGGAACAGGCTTGGCAGCAAGATCTTCTACCCACTGAGCCATCTCACCAGCCTCAGTTCCCACCTGTGGAGTGGGGGTGTGTGTGTGTGTGTGTGTGTGTGTGTGTGTGTGTGTGTGTGTGTGTGTGAGAGAGAGAGAGAGAGAGAGAGACAGAGACAGAGACAGAGACAGAGAGAGACAGAGACAGAGAGAGACAGAGACAGAGACAGAGAGAGAGAGAGAGAGAGAGAGACAGAGACAGAGAGACAGAGACAGAGACAGACAGAGACAGAGAGAGAGACAGAGAGAGCCTCCCCCCCCCAGGGCTGTCAGGAATAAGTGAATTAAAGCCCTTGATGGGAAGCTCACTGTGGGAGACTGTTGTCCACCTTAGCTTGTTTACACAGATTCACTGATAACTTCCACTCAGCCTGGCTGGTGTCGAGAGTCCTCCAGGACTCCCTCAGCCACTGCTCCTTCCCTTGGCAGAAGCTGTAGCTTGGGTGTGTATGACCTGCCCCAGGACAAGACGAAGGCTGAGACCATGCTTGCCCAGAGCGGTCCCCTCCCGCCACCATATATGTGCATGCTGTCCCCAGCTGGTTCAACGGCCACCACCCTGCCTGTCTCCTGGCCAGACCTGGGGCTCACGGGCTAATTTTGGAAATGACTGAGGCTCAGCTGCTGCTATCTCAGTGGCTGGGGGAGGAGGCGCAGGGAGGGATGTGCTGGTCTGTGCAGAGGGCGCTCCCAACACTCTTCCCTCGCTGCCCTGCCTGGCCCTCCACACGCGCTGGGGTCCCTTTGTGACCACTCGGGGAAAATTTTTGGACGAGAGATCCTCGGTCACCAGGTACTGTTGGGTTGGGCTTCACACTGGCACCCTGCAAGCTGGTAGCAAGTCTCTGTGTTCGTTCGGTATTTGGTATCCGGAGGGCTGGTGTGAGGCCTGGGGACATGCGGTCTATTTTAGGCCTTCCTGGTGGGGAGTGCCTCAGAAGCCTTTCTCTTTGTGGCAGACTTGTGGTGTTTGCTCCAGCACCACAACTATTTTGTTCATGGGGACATCGATAGAACTTCTGAATTTGTGTCTGTTTGCCGAGTGTTAAAATTTAAAAAAAAAAAATTAGATTAGAGGGAGGCATGCCACAGCACACCTGTGGAGGTCAAAGAACAAGTTTTGGCAGTGAGCTCTCTGCTGCGATCATGTGTGTCCCTGGGTTAGAACTCAGGTCTTCAAGCTTGGCAGCAATCTCCTTTACCCACTGAGCCATCTCACTAGCCCATCTCCAATCTTTTTTTTTAACTTATTTTTTTTAAGATTTATTTATTTATTATATATAAGTACACTGTCGCTATCTTCAGACACACAGAGGAGGGCATCAGATCTCAGTACAGATGGTTGTGAGCCACCATGTAGTTGCTGGGAATTGAACTCAGGATCTCTAGAAGAGCAGTCAGTGCTCTTAACCACTGAGCCATCTCTCCAGCCTCCCCAATCTTTGTTTTAAGATATGTTGAGTTCTACCTTACATGTATGTGGTGTGTGTGTGTGTGTGTTATGTATTCTGCGTGTGCAAGTGGTATGTGTGTGCATGTGGTGTATGTGTATATGTGTTGTGTGTGGTGTATGTATGGTATATGGTGTATATGTGTGTTTATGTGTGTGATAGATATGTATATGTGTGTGGCATATGTGTAAATGCATGTACATGTCTAGACACGTTTACTTTCATTGATTTCAGTTATACTAGTTTTCTGCCTTTGTCCCTCGGCCACAGCTTTTCCCCTCCAGAGTGCCCGCCCTGCTTAAAGTCAGCCGGAGCTTCAGTGGGGTTTTGTTTCAAATGAAGTCTTATGTGCGTGGTGGGGGAGGGGCGGGAGGGTTCAGCGTTTCATGTGGAGATCTCAAGGGAAGGAGTTTGCTATGACACACTGATCAATACCCAATTCCTTGTTGCGTGGAGAAGATCCACAGGTCCCAGCGGCCCCGGGGAGGGTGGAAACTTCACCACAATAATCTGCGTGTGGTTCAGAGGCCTCAAAATTGCAGGCTCAGGCAACTGCCTCCCTAGAGCAGATCGAGAAGAGCCCAGACTTTCTCAGGATGGTCCTAGTGCCAGCCTGGCCTGGGCCCACACTCAGGGCTGGGAGCTTTCGGCTGTCAACGGACTTTCTGACCCTCCTAGAAGATTGTTCCAATCTCTAAACTGCCTCCTTCTTAGCCTGGGGAGGCAGGTAGAGAGGAGGGGTGTTCTGGGGGACAATAGGGTTTGGAGGGGAGAGTAGAAAGGGGGAGGGAGAGAAAGGAACAGGAGGGGGAGAGGGGATGAGGGAAGAAGAGAGGAGGCAGCTGCCTGAGGGAAGGAGAGGAAAAGTGACCGGGAGAGAGAAGAAAAGGGAGCCTAAAGAAGGGAGACTGGAGTGGGTGACAGACAAGGCCCTCTTCTGAGGGGTCTTTTGATGACAATCAGGTTTTTGGTTCTCCCAGTACCTTGGCCTAGTCACCCGGAGTCATGGCCTTGTGCTACTGACCCTGTGACCTTGGTCGTGACCTTTCTGGTGGGGGATTTTTGGTCTTCTAACTAATCAGAGGATTGAGGCCCTCTGCCTTCTCCTCCAGGACTTAGTTACCAGAGGGCCTGTTCTACCTCAGACTCTGGTGTCTCCTCCACAGAGGCCTGGGAAGGGCTCGGGAATGCATAGTCCAGGCTTGCCCTGGCTCTGTGTGTAGTGTGTGGGACCAACCAGAGACAAAAGACCGGAACACAAGGCTCTGTGGTGTGCATGCATGGTGTGCGTGTGTGGTGTGCATGTGTGGTGTGCATGTGTGGTGTGCATGTGTGGTGTGCATGTGTGGTGTGCATGTGTGGTGTGCATGTGTCTGTAAAGAATCTGTGCTGAGTAGACGGTCCCTTACTTGGATATACTGGAAGCAATAAAGGCATTGAAATGTTGGAAGAATGGTTTGAGACAAAGGCAGTCTGTGGGGTGCTGTCTAATACTCCCTGTGTGCTAAGGCACAGTGGGGAGAGGCAACTTGCCTAGGGACACACAGTTCTACAATGACAGGATTGGGCTTAGATCCAGGAAGCCTGTTAGAAGGAATAACTCTGTCTACTGTACCTCCCCCAAACCCCCAACCATCACCATCATCCCAGACTGGAAGGAAAACACATAATCTCATGTATTTTAAAATTGCATGCATGTAGGTCTATGGAATTACGTGTTCACATATCTGTGGAATTACATGCAACTGTATCTGTGGGATTATGTGTATGTGTGTCTGTGGGTGTCTGACAGCAGAGCTCAGAGCCTCATGATCTGCCAGGACCACATATGTTTACCAGCACAGCTAGGCAGGAATATTGGGAGTCAGGGTTTTGGGCAATTCCTCTTCATCCACCAACCTCCACTCATTTTCAGCTGTTTTCGGGAAGCAGCCGGTGTTGAGGCTCCGGTTTCATCGAGGGCATCTGGAAAAGTCCCGGTATTGAGAGACTGTTCTTTGGGATTAAACGTATATTTCATTCACCCTTAGTATTCTCCGAGTTCTGGCAAGAAGGGTGAACCCATTTCACAGCCTCAGAAACCCAAGGTCCCATGGACAAAGGACCTGGCAGGGTAGGTGCTTTTCTGGTAGCCGTCCTGTTAAGTGACTCTGGTTGAGCTATCAAATCCTGTAATGTTTCACTGGGACAGACAGATGGCAAAGGTGACTCAAGGTCAACTGGCTGTTTGGGGACAACTGTTGGTTTTAGACGGAGAAACTTCTCGTATTTTCCTGTCATCAAAAAATACTCAGCACATTTTCTCGTTTCTTTCCCAACATGTCTTTTTTTTTTTTTTTTCTGTCTGAAGCAAAGACATATCTACCTCCATTGCTGTTCATGCTCCCTTCATCTTGCCATGATCCTTCTATTCCTGGCCCTGAATGGGTGTTCGTCTAGACTGCATTGAATCTGGGCGTGATAACCCTGTTTCTGGCTGTTGGCTCCTGAAGGGTGTCTAGCTGCATCTCTAGCTTTGACCCGTGAGACTCGCACAGTATCTTCTTTTCCAGTGTGGGATCTACAACTGTCCCCAGGCATCACCAGCATCCATGGGCAGGCAGTCCCAACTCGATGAGACTCACTAATGTAGCCTAAGACCCATTGCTACACCTATGGCAGACATGAGTAGTCAATCCCAGCACACTGCCTTGTCAGATCAGACATAGCTTAGGCACCTACCTAGCTAAGGGTGAAACTTCATTGGTCTCCTCTCAGTAGGTCATCAACCCCACCTGCAAGGTCCAGCCTGTCATTAGAAAGAAGGTAGCTGATATGAGACATGTGACCCACTGCATAGCTTAGAGACAGAAGGGGAGGAGGGGCTATTGTCTTAGCTGCTGATAATACACTGTGGTTGGAACTTTAAACACCTGAGAATGCCACCTTTAAACATCTGAGACATGGCAGATACAAGCAGATAAGGCCTCAGCCTTAGTAAGGAGCTGCCCTGATAATACTTAGACCAAACAAGACCAATACTCCCATCAGACAGATAGCAGAACTACAAATCCCATGAGCATGGGCTCAGGTGAGGCCAGAGGTTTCCTGGGTGGTTGATGTCAGTGTCCCCAGAGAAAGGAAGGTCAGTCTTGTGCCTGGTCTACTTTGTAGGGAGGGAGATGACTACACAGGACACAGCCACTTCCTTCTGAAGAACGGTGGGACCTCCAGATGGGGACCTGGTGTGTGTGTGTGTGTGTGTGTGTGTGTGTGTGTGTGTGTGTGTGTGTGTGTGTGTGTGTGCAGGAGCCACATGGGCATGTGAGTGTGCAGGGGACATGTGGGAAAGGTGCTGGTTCAAGAAAGCAGTGCTGGGGTGGGTGGGGTGTTTGTGTGTGGCTCAGATCTGCCTGTAGAGGAAGCATGCGCATCGGACCCTGGGCCTGGGGCTTGGTTTCTGCAGACCTACAGACCTCTGCTCTACCCTGGACCATAGAGGCCAGGGCAGGAAGGGGCTTATGGCCCCTGAGGGCATTTCCACACTCTTCCCAAAGAAAGACATCAACTCCTTGCTTGAAAGTAAGATCCCTGGCAATGGATGAGACCGAAGGGAACCCATGGGCGATGACCAGGACGTCACAGTGATGAAGGCAGGCACCTGGGGCCTGCACCTCTGTGCTGCCCTCAGGCCTTCGGGCTGCCCTTCCCTGTGACCCTCCCTCCCATTGGTGACACTATGACATCCCTCTTCCATGACCTCCCCTCCCCCGTGTGACATTCTTTTCCTTGTGACCTCCCGTGACCTCTTCCTTTATGACCTCCCCGCCCTGTGACCTCCTTTGCTGAGACCCTCCCCCACCTGTGACATTCTCTTCAATGTGGCCCCTTCCTGTGTGATCGATTCCTCTTCCCCATGAGAATCCCTGTTCAGTGTGACTGTCAGCCCCTGTACTCTATAACCCCCTCCTCCCGTGACGCCCTCCCCGTGAGCCTCTTCTCTCTTGTTACTCTCCATGCCTTTACTCCCCTCCCCACAACTCTCTGTCCCTCCGCTAGCCTCCTCCCCATGAGCCCCTGACTCCCCCAACTTCCTACCTCGGTCGTTCTCATCTTCTTCCCACTTCCTCTCAGCCCACATTCCTCCTCACCATCTGTCTTACGGATCCCATCGCTGTGATAAACACCACGGCCAAAACAAACTTGGCTTACTGCATTTTACACTTCCAGGAAACAGCCTGTCACAGAGTGAAGTCAGGACAGGAACTCAAGCAGGGCAGAAACTTGGAAGCAGGAGCTGATGCAGAGGCCATGGAGGGGTGCTGCTCACTGGCTTGCTCTCTATGGCTTGCTCAGTTTGCTTTCTTATAGAACCTAGGGCCACCACCCCAGGACTGGCCACACCCACAGTGGGCGGGACTTACCCATCAATCACTAATTAAGGAAATGCCCCACAGGCTTGCCTACAGGCCAGTTTGATGGAGGCGTTTTCCCCATCAAGATTCCCTTTCCCTGGATACATACCACCCAGCACAGCATGCCATCTCTCCACCAAACTTATCAACCCTTATCCTCCGTTTTTCAGATAGGGTCTCAATATGTAGCCCAGGCTGGCCTTGAACTTGAGTGCCATCCGCCTGAGCTTCCCACATCTGGGGTTCTGGATGTGCACCACCACACCCAGCTCATTCCTCATACTCTTTCCGGTTCCAAGTACGATACAGTGCTGCAGACACAGCTGAAGCCCCTGGCTGAGGGTGGCTATTAGTGCCTTCCCAGCACTAATGAAGAGAAGGGTTTCTTCCTTTCTGTTACGGTTCAGCTCAAGGTCAGAGTGAGCTAGCCTGCACTGCGAATGAGCCACAACAGTCTCTTTTGGTCATTTAGCCAACAGACTGCAAATGCACAGGTGCTCCATCTAATCATCCGAGCAGGTACTCCACCCACTCCTCCCAGCAGGTGCTCCACCTACTCCTCCCAGCAGATGCTCCATCCACTCCTCCCAGCAGGTGCTCCACCCACTCCTCCCAGCAGATGCTCCATCCACTCCTCCCCACTCCTCCTCCAGCAGGTGCAGGTGCTCCATCTACTCCTCCCAGCAGGTGCTCCATCCACTCTTCCCAGCAGGTGCTCCACCCACTCCTCCCAGCAGGTGCTCCACCCACTCCTCCCAGCAGGTGCTCCACCCACTCCTCCCAGCAGGTGCTCCACCCACTCCTCCCAGCAGGTGCTCCACCCACTCCTCCCAGCAGGTGCTCCATCCACTCCTCCCAGCAGGTGCTCCATCCACTCCTCCCAGCAGATGCTCCATCCACTCTTCCTAGCAGGTGCTCCACCCCTCCTCCCAGCAGGTGCTCCACCCTCCTCCCAGTAGGTGCTCCACCCCTCCTCCCAGCAGGTGCTCCACCCACCCTCCCAGCAGGTGCTCCATCCACTCCTCCCAGCAGGTGCTCCACCCACTCCTCCCAGTAGGTGCTCCACCCACTCCTCCCAGCAGGTGCTCCATCCACTCCTCCCAGCAGGTGCTCCACCCACTCCACCCTGTAGGTGCTCCATCCACTCCTCCCAGCAGGTGCTCCACCCACTCCTCCCAGTAGGTGCTCCACCCACTCCTCCCAGCAGGTGCTCCATCCACTCCTCCCAGCAGGTGCTCCACCTACTCCTCCCAGCAGGTGCTCCACCTACTCCTCCCAGCAGGTGCTCCGCTCACTCCTTCCATGTCTAGGGAAGATATTAATCATCAGCCAGAGGACTCTCTTGCCCCCAAGTCCAGACACAGCGCCGAGTTCTTCCTAACATTCTAAGTAGCCATGCCCCACTTTTCAGACTCAGTCTGGGTATTGGCCCTGAACACCATGGTCAAATTCTTCTTTACAATTAGTGGGATTTTGGAGGGACCAGTGAGTGAAAGAACTCCCCCAAGGCATGAGTGCTGGGGTTAGGAACACAGGGGCCAGGGAAGCTCTGGAGGTGTGGGAGCCTCGTGGGGCTGGGTGCAGAGGGAGGAGAACAGGAAGGCCAACAGACAGAGGGATGGAGGAATGGAGGGATGAGGGATAAGGGGATGGAAGGATGAGAGGATGAGGGGATGGAGGGATGGAAGGATGAGGAGGTAGATGGTGGGGAGATGGGGAGGGCTGCTTAAGGGCCTGAGGTTATAGATGAGCATCATGGTCTTTGCCCAGACTCGAGCCCATAGGTCATTCGATTCTGGAACCACAGCATCTTTCAGGGGCTGTGTGTGTGTGTGTGTGTGTGTGTGTGTGCGTGTGCGTGTGCGTGTGCGTGTGCGTGTGCGTGTGCGTGTGCGTGTGCGTGTGCGTGTGTGTGTGTGTGTGTGTGTGTGTGTGTCTTGAAGAGAACACTGTGGCTATTTGCACGAGGAAAGTGAGAACCAGATAAGAACCCATTGTGGAGACAGGGCCAGAAAACGACATCCATGGGCCCTATTGACCCTCTGACCCTCTGCCTGTTTTAAATGCTCCATTTAAGCAGGGCGCAATGGTACACACTTTTGATCCCAGTACATGGGAGGCAGAGGTGAGAGGATCTTTGTGAGTTCAGGATGAGCCTGGGTCCATAGAGCGAGCTCCAGAAGAACCAGGACGCCATAGTAAGACCCTGTGTCAAAAACACGAGAGAGGCTGGAGAGATGGCTCAGCGGTGAAGGGCACTGGGTGCTCCTCCAGAGGTCCTGAGTTCAATTCCCAGCAACCACAGGGTGGCTCCTAACACAGTCTATCATGGCATCTGAGGCCCTCTTCTGTCATCAGGCCCATATATGTGCAAACAGAACGTTCAAATACACATCAATAAATAAGCTTTTGTAAATAAAATATATCCAATAAAAAAAATGAAACAAACAAAAAACCTTGCCCTTAAAAGCCAGGCCCGCTCATTTACATATGCATGAGGCTGCCTTTTGCTAGACAGGGAAGGGTTCAGACAGATGCCTACCTGACCCCAGACAGAGAAAACTACCCACTCCTTCCCAGCCTCAGTGTTGTGCTCTGGAGCTAACAAGATGTCTCCTGGATCCAGCGTGGACCAGGATCTTAGGATGGAAGCAGAAAGCCTGACCGGCCTGAGGAAAGTTTCTGGTAGAGAGATCCCTACTGACTAGGCAGGGAGAGACACCCTTTGATGCCTGTCTCTGGGCTGGGGACTCTTGTTGGCTCAGGCCCTTCCTCACCACACAAGCCACCCCTGCAGAGGCGTTAGGAGAGAAGAGGTAGACTGTTTATTGCGTGATGCACAGATGGATCCAGGGGCAATGTTCCGTGCCACTTACAGATCTAGGGCTTGGGACCCCTCTCACCAGCCGTCCTCCCAGAGGAGACTGGAGAGAGTTTCCAGATTCCAGACTCAGCACCGGGAGCTGCTTAAATTGGCATCTGACAGCATGCAAGGGTCAGGCCTTGAAGGGACAGAAACATGAGAGCGCAAGGCAAGACAGACTCCTGAAGTACAATGGATTCCAGTCAGTGAGACTCGCCCAGAACCCCTGGGTGGAGTCAGGGTGCTGGACACCAAGAACAGCAGTTGGGGAAGAGCTGGCAGCTCAGGGTTGTCCCAGGCAGTGTTCCTTGAGCCTCCAGGCAGAGAGTGATTTCAGCACCGGGTCGGGGCCAAGGCTGAAGAGGGTACAGTGGCCAGGAAAGCTAATGTCACTCCAGGCCTATTCATATCCCGGGCTCAGCTCATCAGTTCAGGGCTTGTGAGTCACTAGGACATTCCCTAGGGTGTCCCAAGGGAGCCAGTATGGGGGGAGAGGTGGCCTCGTCCTGTACTTGGCTTCATGTTGGATGCACACTGCACTCATGCTACAGGGACTTTTCCATAGGCAAAGACCTGGCTTCCGTGGTCACCTGCATGTGGTAAAGTCCTAGCCTCGCCTGTGCCGTATGTTCTCATCAGACCCGAATTCTTGGCTCTTTGAGCCCGTGTCTCTTCCTCACCCGGCCATGGAAGAAGCTGGGAGCTGGCCAAAGACTCCCTGGTGACGCTGGACAGCCAGCTCTTGGCAGCCAAGCCCAGTGTGTAGCAGCTGCCAATGCCAGGGGTCAGGCTTTCTGAGGCTGAGGTCGGGCCTCTCACCAGGCATCGGGAGCTGAGTTAGGAAGAGATGTGAGAAGAGACTGAAAGAGGATCCTGGGGTCCCCATGTTCCACCATGCCTGTGGCTATGGGCTGCAGACCCCATGCAGTCCTCTCAGCCAAGTTCCAAGCCCACGAGGCTATAGGAAGCCATAGACCAAAGAAGGCTCTGGTGGTGTGCATATGTGTTTGTGTGTGTTTGTGTGTGTGTGTGTGTGTATGTGTACTTGTGTGTGCCTGTATGTGTACCTATGTGTGTGTGTGCTTGTGTGTGAGTGTATGTGCTTATTTGCATGCCTTTGTATGTGTGTGTGCCTGTGTGTGCCTGTGTGCTTCTGTATGTGTGTGCCTATGTGTGTCTGTGTGCTTCTGTGTATGTGTGCCTGTGTGTGACTATGTGTGCCTGTGTGAGTGTGTGAGCCATTGGGAGTCACGGTACAGCTATGTTTGTCTGGCAGCAGGATAACAGTGTTAGGTTTTTGTCAAGGCCCATGACCAATCCAGTCTCAGATTCTTGGCTATTTCCATCCTTCCATAGTATCAGCTATGGGTTGCATCTCATGAAGTGGATCTTAGGTCCAGTAAAAGAATTGGTTGTAGTTTATATCTTGCAGGCAGGTCACCTTCATAGCTCTCGGGGTTCATAGCTGGGTCATTTTGATGATCGGCTTTCATCTGTGGTAGCCCGCAGAATCCCTTCTGGCACCATGAACTCTAGTCATTAGGAGTGAAGCTTCTAGCCGGGAACCAGTTTGACTTCCCCATGCTTGATGATGTGGGTGTTATCTTAGCAAGAGGGTCTTACCAACAGATTGTGGAGGGCAACCAATATCCTGATGATCCTGTGATGTTTTGGGGGCTTTCATGGGACTCCCCTTTGGCCAACAACTCAGCAGGATATAACCCATTCCTGGCAATGGAGGTTTTATTTGACAGCATAAAATGTCTAGTTGGGGCATTGTCTACCCATTATGTAATGACTCTGCATAGATTCCTTTCATAAATGTATATATTTTAGGAAACTTCTATAGCCGTGGGTTCCCATATGGTTTTACAAATGACTTTGGGGTTAGTTGTTCCTCCCCACACTCCCTCCTCCACCCACTCTGCGCTTCCCTCCCTCTCCCTGTATAACCCTCCCCCTTTCCTCTTTCCTAGTCTCCTCACCACACTGGATTCTATTTTCCCTTCCTTGGGGGATCCTTTCCTCCCCTCCTTCTCAACCTTCCTAAAGCTATGGTCCTTGAATACACTTCCTCATGTTGTGGTGGCTGGCCTCCAACCGTAACATTATTTTGTTGTTATTTCATAACTCAAAGTTTATTACTGTTATGAATTATAAATATATGATATGCTGGATCTATTTCCATTGTTACAAATTGACCCAAAGGGTTCATGACCCACAAATTGAGACATTGTAGCATTAGGAAGGTTGAGAACCATTGTCCTAGACAATGGCTACTAGGTAGCCAACCCCTGAGGCATACTGAATGCTGAAAATCTAGCATCCTCACATGAGAGGGCACACGCAATACTCATCTTTTTAGGTCTGGGTTACCTCACTCCAGATGATTATTTTTAAGCCCCATCCATTCACTTATACATTTCAGTTTCATTCTTCTTAATGGCTGAATTATATTTTATTGTGTCAGTGTGCTACATTTTTACTCTCTGTTCATCACTTGATGGACATCTAGGCTGTTGCCAATGTCTGGCTGTGATGAACAGAGCAGCAGTGAAGATGATTGAGCAAGTGTCTCTGTGGGACGATGAAGTGTCCTTTGGGTTTGTGCCCAAGAGTGGTATAGCTGGGTCTTAAGGCGGATTGATTTCCTGCTTCCTGAGGGACTACCACAAAGATTTCCATAGTGTCTGTACAAATCTGAACTCCCTCTAGCAACGAATGAGTGTCCCCTGTCCCTATATCCTAGGCTCAGCATGAACGGCCACTTGTTTTATTGATCTTGGTCATTCTGACAGGTGAAAGGTGGAATCCCAAAGTAGTTTTATTTACATTTCCTCGATGACAAAGGATGTAGAACATCTCTTTTAACTGTTTCTCAGCCATTCATGTTTCCTCTTTTGAGAGTTTTGCTAAGTCCTGTCCCTCATTTTTAATTGAGTTATCTGTTTTCTCAATGTTAGGTTTTGTTGTTGTTTATTATATTCTGAATGCTAGCCCTCTATTAAATGTGTAGCTGGTAAAAACCTTTTCCCATTCTGTAGCCTGCCACTTGGCCCGAATGCCAGTCAGTGTCCTTTGCCTGATCTTGTCAGCTTCGTGAGGTCCCATTTATTAGCTGTTGATCTTAGTGCCAATGCTAATGGTATTCTGTTTAGAAAGCCTTTCCTACATCGATGAGTTCAGGATTCTCCCTCACTTTCTGTTCTGTCAGGCTCAGTGTATCGGACCTTATGTTGAGGTCCTTGATCCATCTGGAGTTGAGCTTTGTGCAAGACGATAAGTATGGCTCTATTTACATCCTTTTGCATGCAGACACCCAGTTTGATCAGCATTTATTGAAGGCACTATTTTCTAGCCTGCATTTTTTTCTTTTTGACTCTCTGTCTGAGTCTTCAGTTTGATTCCAACAATCATTGATCAGCATGCCTGTTTCTGTGTCGGTTTTTATGAGTACAGCTCCGCAGTTTACTTTGAGACTGGGGATGCTGAGGTCTCCAGCAGCTCTTTTGTTTTTCAGGGTCATTTTAACTGTCCTCAGTTTCGATATGAAGCTGAAAATTGTGTTGATTTTTTTTTTCAATGTGTGTGAAGAATTGCGTTGAGAGTTTGATGCAAACAACCATCTTCATGGTTCTGTAGGATTGATTTCCGCACTTGGGTCAGGATAATCTTTACTGTCTTAGTCAGGGTTTGTATTTCTGCATAAAACATCATGACCAAGAAGCTGGGGAGGAAAGGGTTTATTCAGCTTACACTTCTACTGTTCACCAAAGGAAATCAGGACTGGAACTCAAGCTGGGCAGGAACCTGGAGGCAGGAACTGATGCAGAGGCCATGCAGGGATGTTACTTACTGGCTTGCTTCCCCAGGCTTGCTCAGCTTGCTTTCTTAGAGAACCCAAGATCACCAGCCCAGGAATGGCTCCACCCACAATGGGTCCTCCCACCCTTGATCACTAGTTGAGAAAATGTATTGCAGCTGGATCTCATGGAGGCATTTCCTTAAGGGAGGTTCCTTTCTCTGTGATAACTCCAGCTTGTGTTAAGTTGACACACATGCACCTCCCAGAAATTTCCTTTTCTGGAAGGAATCCCATTCCCCAGCTGAAACTTCCTCTCATCCCCACCGTTCTGAGTCAAGTTGAATCTTCTGGAACTTGATTGCCACACTGCTTAGGCAGGCGTTGTCTTTGTGTAAGTGCCTTGGAGAGACACACACAGGACCATGTATGTTTCTCCCTCGATGAGAAATCGTGGCACGGGATTGAGAGGAGGAGAGCCTCGCACACTGTCTGCTTTGTGACTGGTGACCTTACGGCTGGTTCACTATCGTGGGAATGAATGAAGGTCTCAGCAGAAGATGGAATAGCATCGTTTCTTTCATGATGTGATGGGAGCTGAGCCGAGCCTGGGTCCTAATCAGTCTCTCTCCTCTCTCTTTCCTATTCAGTGTGTCAGGCCTGTGTCCACTCACCTCATGCTCTCCGCGTGTCTGTAAAGCTTCGCTCTGCGCCAGCCTCAGGAGCACAGCTTCGTCGCCCGAGCCTAGCTACCTGGGTCACCATGGCCATATCGTCGCGCCTCGCCCTGTGGGAGCAGAAGGAAAGTGGTGTTTTGGGGGGATGTGGTCACAGGGCCCGACTGTACCCTGGCAAGAGGGGCCAGGACCTGGGTGACCCAACTCACCCCCCTGCCCTCTCCCACATACCTCAGGCAGGGAATGATGGTCTTCTGTCTCTATGGGCTGCCCAGTCCTTCTGGATCTGCCAACTCCTTCCCATTCCTTAGTAGGAGGCCGGGAATGAGGGTGCCCTATCTATACTCCATGGCAACTTAATGAGAGCTGAGGCATGGGGTTGAGGGGAGGAGAGAGGTGGGCTGTTGGCTGCTGGTCTAATGCTGGGGGGTTTCTGTGGATCTAACTCTGGTCACCACAGAGACCTGGACAAGGGCTCTTACCTAACCTGGCTATCCCTCCATCCCATTCACATTTTCCATAGGGTCCCTTAAGGGTTCCCCGCTCTCTGCTACCCTCCCCTTCTATTCTTTTCTTCCCTTTGCATAGACACTATTATTTTTTTTCCAAAAAGAAAGAAAAAAAAGGATTTTTTTTCTTTCTTTTTTTTTTTTTTTTTTTGTCCATGGTTGTTTCCAGGGACACAGAACCCCAGAGAGGAAAACTGGTGGCACAGGCCATGGCAAAGGGTCTTCCCAGCCTCTGTGTGGTCCCAGCACTAATCTATTATCATACTTCAAGTCCCCAGGAGGCTTCTTTAAGAAGCTGGGAGGTACCACTGAGACAAGCTTGGAGTGTGGTGCACCCTGGGAGTATCCATGTCTTAGGCGGGAAGAATATCTTCTCCTCAAGTTTCTCCAGTGGCCCCTTGGCAGCCAGAAGCACGAGGGCAGGGGAGCCTGGTGTGCGAGCCACCCCTCCTGACGTCTCAGAAGCTGCGATGAGAGGTGGCTTGGGTTCCTCTCAGGAGGAGACTCTCCGGGTTGAAGCTGCCTCTCCCGTGCAACCTCTAATGTCACACTGGTGCATTCTGTCTCCCGACACCGTCTCAGCCTCCTGGCGTCCCTCAGAGCCCTTCAGCTTTTCTCTCATGCTTTTCCCGAGGCTCCTCCAAGGCTGCATCACAGACTGTGCTGGGGAGCCCTGGCCCCGAAGACTCACTCTCACCTCTCTCCTTGCTTCCACACACAGATTCGAGAAGAGGACAAGAGTCCCCCTCCATCCTCTCCACCTCCCTTGTTCTCCGTCATCCCTGGGGGCTTCATCAAGCAGCTGGTTCGAGAGACGGAGAAAGAGTCCAAAGAAGCCAGGAGGAGGAAGGAGGCGGCACTCACCTCCCCGGAAGTAGAGGTGAATGACAGGGTGGGGGTGGGGTGAGGCGGTTTGGGCGGGGCGGGCGGTGTGGGGTGGGGCAGGTGATGGGTGCCTTTCCATTCATACTCGATACTGTCCTGAATCAGTCATTCTATCTTTGTTCTCTCTGTCCTGCCCTATTCTTCCACTTTCTCTGTTGAACTCCTATGTGAGCTGAAAATCCCATCTCCAATTACCCACCTCTGGAGGGTCTACTTTTCTTAACTCCCCCATGGTTGTTTTTCTTGAGACCATGCAGAGCTCATTTGATCACCTGACTTATTCGGCTATGAGTTCCCAAACACCAGCAGTTGCCTCCCGCTCAGCTCTGTGCCACTGAATTAGTTCCTTGTCCCAGGCTGGCCTGGAACATCTACTCCTGCCATTCAGCCTCCTGAGTTATAACCAGCCGTGGTTATAGGGCCACTGGCCTGCCTCAGTTCATTTATGAAAGCGGAAAAGATACTGGCATGTCCCGGCCTCGGTTAGCCTGATGTTGAAGTACCGGCATCCTTCTGGGTCAGCCACCTGAGCTGCTAGTCCCACACACCAGTGTCCTCCAGCTGCAGGTCCCTCAGCCCCTTCCGAGTCTCTGAAACATCCGCCATCCGATAACTGAAGGGTTAATCCCAGGCAGGCTGTAGATCCTGGTCACTTGTTCCACACACTCTCCCTTCTGAATGGTAATGGGCATCGTCAGCCAAAACTGGTCCACAGAAGAACCAGTGTCATCATAGCCCTGATTACGTCTAACCCTTTATATAGAGAGCCCCAAAGCCTGGGCAGGAAACCAAGGCTGGACACTAGGAAGGCAGGCTTGGAGAGCAGTGCATCCTGGGAGTATCCCTGTGATGCCTCTATAGTGCCCCCTTGAGGCAAAGAGAGTAATGGCAGGATTGGGCTGGGAGGACCTGGGGTTATAAAACCAGGTGTTGAACTAGATCCAGAGAGTCATCCTGGCGGCTCCTCCTCCTCCCCTTCCTCCTCCCCTCCTCCCTCTCCCCCTCCTCCTCTTCCCTGGCCCATTTATGCCTCATGTGCTTGCACCTGTTTAGTGACCAGGGCTTCTCTGTGTCAGCAAGCTACTCCACAACTGACTAGAAGCAGCTGTGGGGACAGCAGTTGGCTCTCATGGAAGAGACCGACAGGGTGACTGGGCCCTGTGTCTGCTCCTGTCTGACTTAAGGCGTAAACAGAGACTGGCCACACTTACCAGGAGGGTAGGGAAGAGGTCATGTAAAATGTCCCTGTCTATCACTAATGGTCACTGAGTGATCGTGGGCCTGTTTAAACAGTGCAGTAGTGGGGACGGAAATCACACTTGCTTATCAGAAATCGAGACCAAAGCACAGAGAGGCCAAGATGCTTTCCCCAATGTCACCAAGCCAAGTAGAGACAGAGCCAGATCATGTAACGCTCTCTTTCTGGAGCTGCCTAGGAGGGCGGGGGAGGGGTCGTGAGGTACAGGAAACAGAGTGGACAGGAGGGGTGGAGAGAGGTCATGACTGTTGGTTTTCAGGACCAGCATAAACAAGCATGAGGGTGTAGGGAAGGGGTGGGTGGGCCAGAACTAGGATGCATCCAGTGTGGCCAGAAAGTGAGGCGAGTAGACAGACAGACCCTGAAAAGGCTTGGAGGAACTGAGGGTGTGTTCATGGACTTCCTGTAGACTTGGGGTGGCCACCAATGTCCTGATCAGTTGTAAAAGGATGGCTGGTGGGTGGAAAATGGCTGGGAGGTTGGATGGAGCAGGCAGTCTGTTTGAGAACCTGGATGGCTGGAGTGGAAGCTGTACCCCTTCCCCCACCTCCACCTCTGAGATCCCAGAAGAGCTTTCCATACTCAGCCTGCAAAACTCCACACAGCATGCGTCTGTTATGTAGTGTTATGGAGGGGCCTGAGCTCCCAGAAGATAGGACCGCCCTGCAGCAGCACCCTGCTGGGAATGTGTCTCTCCTGATGATCTCATCAGGAGGGTGGAGGTGTGTCCTAGTCAGGGTTTCTACCCCTGCACAAACATCACAACCAAGAAGCAAGTTGGGAAGGAGAGGGTTAATTCAGCTTACGCTTTCATGTTGCTGTTCATCACCAAAGGAAGTCAGGACTGGAACTCACATAGAGCAGGAACCTGGAGGCAGGAGCTGATGCAGAGGCCATGGAGGGGTGCTGCTTACTGGCTTGCTCCCCTGGCTTGCTCAGCCTGCTTTCTTATAGAACCAGGACCGCCAGCCCAGGGACAATGGGCCCTCCCATCCTTGATCACTAATTGAAAAAATGCTTTACAGCTGGGTCTCATGGAGGCATTGCCTCAAGGGAGACTCCTTTCTCTGTGATAACTCCAGCTTGTGTCAAGTTGACACAGAAAACCAGCTAGTACAAGATGGAAACATAACAAATACATCTACAGCAGCTACTGAAGACTGACTGTGTGCTGGGCCACCATCAGACCTTACACCCACTGTCTTAGTTAGGGTTTCACTGCTGTGAACAGATACCACGACCAAGGTGACTCTTATAAGGACAACATTTGATTGGGGCTGGCTTACAGGTTCAGAGGTTCAGTTCAGTATCAAGGCAGAAGCATGGCAGCACCCAGGCAGGCCTGGTGCAGGAGGAGCTGTAAGATCTACTTCTTCATTCGAAGGAAGCCAGGAACAGATTGGGCATCCTTAGGGGACTAGGAGGAAGATCTCCAAGCCCACCCCCCAGTGACACACTTCCTCCAACAAGGCTACACCTTCTAATAGTGCCACTCCCTAGGACGAGCATATATAAACCATCACACGCACCCTGTTGTTGAGAAGCTGGCTCAGAGAGGATAAGGAGTTTACCCAACACAACACAGTGAAGAGAGGCAAAGGTGGAGTTGAACTCCATTCTCTTGGATTCCTGAGTCTGCCTTCTTTCCCCTGATTCTGTCGATCCTTGGCGTCTGTCTAGGCACTGCCAAGCACAGATCCGGAGGATGTCAGAAGGGCTTGGGTGGTTTTGGGTGGGTGAACCTGGGAATGAATGGCTGCTGGTCAGTTGGGCAGCAGCTAAGTTCATTATGGTTTCTTTCCTAGACCCCAGCAGTTCCCACTAACCAATCCAACAAGACCAACAATGTCCCCAAGCCTGGAAGCCAGAAGACTTCCCAGGACAGCTCATCCACCACCCACGACAGTGCAGACATTCCAGGCAAGCAGCCCCCGGAGCCTGGTGACAAGGACTCCACACCTGTGACCAGCACCAGTGGGGAGAGGCCTCAGGAGTCAGGTCCCGAAGGAACCCCCGCCAAAAGGACACTGCCCTTCAGGAAGGGCGTGAGGAGGGGTGATGTGTTGCTAATGGTGGCCAAGCTGGATCCAGAGTTGGCCAAGGCAGAGCAGAAGATCCAACCTCGTGATGTCTCCACGGACAAGACCCCAGCTCCAGCCAAAGACTCTGGAGGGACAAAGAAAGGGACGACCACAGGGACTTCCTGTGACCCCCAGGCCTCCTTGTCTGAGAAGACCAGGACTAGGGGTGTTGGAGATACAGGTCAAAGCACAAAAGGTGGGAAGTGTCAGGGCACAGAGGGAAAAGGGAGCCGGGACCCCCAGACCAAAGGGCAAAAAGAAGGTGAGTCTCAGAACACAGAGGAGCATGGGACCAGGTCCCAAACTCAGGAGGCAGGAAACAAGGGGCAGCAGGGAACAGCAGAGAAAGAAGGAGGGGGCCCCCCAAAGAAGATGGAAAAAGAGGATGGGCCGAAGGTTGCGGAAGCTGAAGTGAGACCTTTGGAGCCCCCAGTCCCCCTAAGGAAGTGGGGAAGTTCCTTGGGTCGGAGAAGCAAGTGGGACAGTCCTCTGAGCAAGAACAGAGTAACAGAATCCCGTCGTAAGGATGAGAAGACAGAGGACAAGCAAAGCCCTAAGGAAGAGAAGATGGAGGACAAGCAGAGCCTAGCGGTAGACAGGAGCTGTGGGCAGCCAGCAGAGCCCACGGGGCAGCAGCCCGAGTCTCCGGCGAAGATGGGAAAGGTTGGGAGACCTCAGAAGAAGCTGGTGACACCAGAGACAACCCGGGAGCTCCCTGAGGTGGCAGCGGAGACTCAGAGTCCCGAAGAAAGCTGCAAGGCCCCGGATGGGATAGCTACAGAGGGGACCTCAGTAGAGGCTGCAAAGAGGGAGGGTCAGCCGGAGAGTAGGATGCAGGGAGCCGAGGAGCCCCGTGTGCGCATGGAGGAAGTGGACGTCACGGAGCCTCAGGCAGAAGGTCGCAGAGAGTCTGTACCTGAGACTGGCATGGAAAGGCCTTCTATGCAGAAGCCTATGGAAGAGAAGCAGATCCTGCAAGACCCAGACAGAGGGGGCCAGAGTGGAGACTCCGACCAGGTAATGGGGCTGTAGACTGTGGAGCCTAAGGGATGGGAAGGACCTACAGGAGGCCACAGGGTGGGCAGAGGGCTAGTCAGAGCCCAGCATTCCTCCAGAGAGTACTCCTTGAAGAGCTAGGCCCCTAGGCTCCACGCGGCCCCTCCCCAGGCTAGACGTCTTCCCTGGTCTCCTCCTAATACTACTTAGTGGTTACCGGGTCCCTTGTTACCCACAATTCTCTGCAATGGCACCGCGTGTAGATTCTTGGGCCGTGCCCTGGCAGCTCTGTGAAAGCGAAAGCTCCTGTGGGAGCAATCAGCGGTCCCTACATCAAACCTGGGGCTGGTAATTTTTGCTGGTTAGGCGACATTCTTTTTGCTCCTAGGCTTTTGAGGATAGATGGTACGAGGCACAGAAAGTTTGGCTGGTACAGAAGGACGGGTTCACGCTTGGTAAGTGGGCTCAGGCTGGCCTGGGTGGGGGGTCCCCACCCGTTTCTCTTGTCTCTCCTGCCGTCAGTCCTCAGCCAGTTTTATTTCACTCTCAAGACAAGGAGATAGGGGAGAAACCGAGATGAGGGTGGGGTACCTGTATCTCCCAGTGGGCAGAGAGTCCCCATCCCAGGTCCACTCTTGCTGACCAGTTGAGGCTGAAGGATGTGCTCTGAGAAGTGATTCTGCGTTCCACTCGTACTGTCTGTCTATTATCATCCTGATCTGAACTCGTGTGGGACAGGTCGGTGGACCTCACCCTCTGAGGGGACTGCTTAGTGCTAGCCTTTGTCTCTAAGGGCTTGGGGCAGCGGTTCTCAGCCTCCCTAATGCTGAGACCCTTTAACAACATTCCTCGTGTCCTGGTGACCCCCAGCCATAAAGTTATTTTCAATGGTACTTCATAACTGTAATTTTGCTACAGTTATGAATCGTACCATGAATATCTGTGTTTTCCGATGGTCTTATTTGACCCTAAAGGGGTCATGACCCACATGAGAACCACTGGCTTGGGGCATGACAGTTAAGGTTCTTTATGTTAACAGAACCCCAATAGAACCTTTCGGTCTCTCCCCAAGTTCAATCTCCAGCTTCCTGGCCTGGCTCAAAGACTCTTCCCTCCCCTCCCTTCCTCTGCCTTCCTCTCCTTTCCTTTCCTCTCTCTTCCCTTCCCCTCCTATCCCCTGACATCCTCTCTCTTCCTCTCTCCTCTCTTCCCTTCCCTTCCCCTGTCATCCTCTCCCCTCCCTTCCCCTCCCCTGACCTTCTACCCCCTTTCCTTTCCTCTCCTATCTCTGGCTGCCCACACAGCAACGGTGCTTAAACCAGACGAGGGGACAGCTGACCTGCCCGCTGGAAGGGTACGGCTCTGCATCGATGCAGACAGGACTGTCACCGAAGTGGACGAGGAGCAGGTCCACCGGGTGAGCAGCCCCTCCTCCCCACTGCCGCTCTGTCCCCTCTGCCCCCCCCTATAGATCCATGCAGGAGAGGTTGTGGGAAACGCCCATGGTGCTCATGGCTCTGCTGGTGGGACTCCATCACGGGATTGTTCACTGCATCTTTGGTCCCTTTGTGAAGACAAGCCTACTGGCTCCTGCAGCCATGGTTCTGACTGATCCAAGCAGGAGATTACCTTTCATTTTGTGAAAATTGTTCCATAGACATGTTTCCATTTTCACCCTGGATGCCAGGGAGCTCAGCTACCTGGACAGGTTGTCACTGAAGCATACGTTCCAATGGTGCACAGTTTGGGAGTCGACTTTTCTCTTAGGGGTTTGCCCAGTGAACTTTGATAAGGGAGGTGGTTGGCCAATGGCTTCCACCCCTGGATGTCACAGGGCCTGTCTAGAGTAGGAAGAGAGATGTACCCATAGGAAGAGGCATGTACCTGTAGGAAGCCGGTACATGATACACTCGGGTGCGTTGGTCTTCGTCACATGCCCCTTTACATGACGAGACCGAGCAGTGTGCGGGCACATGTATGCCTGAGGGTGTGTATGCAGGCATGTGTGCATGCACATATCTGCACAGGTGGTGGTGCTGGTGGGGTAGGGGTTAAGGAATCCGGGGGAGATCCTTTGTGATGTCTTTAGGCCAACCCCTCTGAGCTGGACCAGGCTGAGGACCTGGCTTCTCTGGTCAGCGTCAACGAATCCAGCGTCCTGAACACGCTTCTGAAACGCTACCAGGCTCAGCTGCCACACACCTGCTCGGGGCCTGATCTGATCGCCCTGCAGCCCCAGACGACCACAGTGCCCTCTTCAGGGAAGGTGAGGTGGGACCATGCTCGGGGGGCGGAGATGGGTGGAAGGCTCCTTGCCTGGGTAGTGTAGAAGAGAGTATCAGCACCATGGAAACCCTCAGCTCTGCTCAAGATGAGAATAGGGGACTTAGCAGGCACAGAGGACCACGTGATCCCCGGTTCCTAGAGGGCGACGGTGAGCTCTTGTCCAAAGCCGAGGTGTGACACTTTAAATGAGCGATGGACACTGAAGCAGAGGAGCTGGGGCAAAGGCCAGGCTGTGGCTCCTCTGAGCTCCTAACATGTGCTGTATCCTCTGATGTCTCATACATCCACCTCCATGTGGAGACAGAAGCTCTGTTTACCCTGATGTTTATTATCCATTGAATGGAGAAAAGGCTATTTTTGTTTGGGATTAGTAATGAAACCGAATGTTCATGGCGCCACCTGGTGGAGGATCATGGGCTACACCGATTTCCTCGGAGCCTGTCCCTGGCAGCTGTTCACTGCTGACTGGTGGGCTCTGAGGAAACCCTGCTGCCCCATGGGAGAGAAGACAGGCCACAGATGGTAAATAGCCCATGGTGGCCGGAGTGGACTGGACACCTGTGGACAAGGATGGGACTGGAAGAAGCCAGTGGGAGAGGGGCATGTGTCGTAGGTCCTGGGTGAGACTTGTATACAGACAGACTTACAGGAACCCTGGGTTGCAAACAGGCAGACAGGGGCATGGAACAAACTGCAGACAGATGGACAGGTGCTCCCTAGCTGTGGCCCTCATCTGTCACACAGGCCCGTGAAGCCACACTGTGTTCACTGCAGACCCATGGTGTAATGTCCACTCTGGGTCTCTCTTCTCAGACTGGGCATTGTAGATTAGCCAAAGGCACTTGCAAACACAGGCACAGGGAGGGCGCTGAGTGGCACTGCCCTGGATCTCCCTGTGAGGGGCACTGGGCTTCATTTTCTTCCCTCCCGCAGCCTTCCTGTCTCTCAAGTTTCATATGGAACCATCTTGGTCCAGGTCCTTCTGGAGATGGTACAGCTGTGCACTCTGCAAGAGCTCCAAGCCATTGCTTGTAGGCCTGTGGGTATCAGGCCTGCAGCATCCGTTTTCTTCACAGTGGGGGCCAGGAACTGAAGTGTCCTCATGAACACGAGTCTTCAGGGTAACTGCAGCTCCAGGCTGAGACTCTAGGATTTTTGGATGCCCCCAGGCTCTGAGCTGCATCTCGTAGGGCAGGCCTTGTCCCATGGCTCCTGCTTTAAGAACTTATCTAGTGCTGGTTCCAAGTGGTTGAGGATAAAAGGCTCAAGGTGGGGTCAGGCTCAGGCTCCAGTCCTGGCTTGCCCAAACTACAGGTCTGAGCGATGAGGAGGGCCTTCTGGGCATGTGTCCTGGTTCCTCTAAGTCTCAGGGAGAAAAGGCAAGGGTAGACTGAAGCCCCACGGTCACTATGTGGCCTGGGGGCATTGGGCTTCCAGCCCTGTTCCTTCTAGGATTCCCACAGACCTGGGCCTCCTTGGCCTCTCCTGTCTGCAAAGGTGTTTCCGTGTAGACTCTGTCAAGGTCACCTGACACAACCAGGGCTGCTTGAACAACCTCCTTCTCCTTGACCCTGGGCAGCCTGGAGGAGCTGCTCACCCCTTGCCGGGCTCCAGGGTCACTCTTGTCTTCCCCTGGTCCTTGAGCAACCAGGCTCCTCTGGGACTTTGGGAAAGTTTTATACACCCTCCCTTTATCCCTCCTCTCTCCCTCCTTCCCCCACTGTATGTGTGTGTGTGTGTATCTGTCTGCCTGTCTGTCTGTCTTGGTGTTAGGAGTATTGGAGATGGAACCCAGATACTAGGGTCCCTCACATACTAGGCAAGCACCATACCACGGAGTCGCACCCAGGCCCTCTTTTAAAAATCTGAGACGGTCTCACTGGCTTGCCCACACTGTCTATGAACCCTTCTATAGCCCAGGCACGCCCCGAGTTTGCAATTCTCCTGCCTCAGCCCCCATAGACGCTGCAGTCACAGACTTATATCTCCACATCCAGCTCTTTGTCTCTTTAAAACCCGGATTTGATGAAGCCCAACATGTACCCAGTTCGATCCGGACCCTTCCCTGTGATTGTGAGGTGCTTGTCATGGCCCTGCACAGGATAGCCATGGCCATCACTTAGAGAGGGCTCTGTGCTCTCTCTCTCTCTTTTTGATTGCTCTTGACCACTGAGCTTTCCCCCCAGAACTCCTAGATATGCTTTCTCTTATGTTCAGTATGACCTGTGATGCAAGCGTCTTTGTGGCCACATCTTCCTTTCTCATGGCCGTGTAATGTGTTTCTGTGGAGGAAGCTCCAGCTGGCACAGGGTAGTGATGTCATCAGGCCACACCAGCTTGCATTGTCTGAGGGTCTTATGCCGCGTCTTCATCAGAACCCAGCAGTGGGTGCTCACAGTTTCTTGACCAGGGAGACGGCTCAGTTCGTTTCCCTGGCAGACATCACTAATTGATAGACATTTCTGGTTTCCCTGCTCAGTATTACTAATCAATTGTGCCAGTTTTCCCAGCTACTTCATTGCAGGTGAATCGTACCCAGTGATTTAACTAACAGGTGGAATGAACCCTTTCCTTCTGGTTGAGCCTTTAATGATCATATCCGTTGCTCAGGGCTCCCGGTGAGCCAACTATGGATGACACTTCGCAGGCTGGCAGGGAGGCATGACCACCTGTCATCTTGTGGCAGGTACCCCGAGGCCGCCAGGATGGCTTGCCTGCCCATGTAACATCCTTGGCCCAGCGTGCATACTGGGCACTGCTGAGCCAGCGGAGAGACCAGAGCATTGTGGCACTGGGCCGGAGTGGAGCCGGAAAGACCACCTGCTGTGAGCAGGTTCTGGAGCACCTGGTGGGCATGGCAGGCAGCGTGGACGGCAGGGTGTCAGGTATGGTGGCCCATGGGTGACAGCTGGATGGGAACAGGGAGGGGAGATGTGGGGCTCCTTTTTTACTTTACTGTCCGGCTGCCATTCACTAAACAAGGGTCCTGTGTTGGCTACTGACCCAGGAAGCTGCTGCCAGGATAACAATGCATCCCTCTCATGACATTGGTGGCTATCTCGGTGGTCACACAGTGGGACAATTAGAAGCAGGAGCTTGGCTGCCACCTGCTGGGAGCCATCGTGTAAGACAGATTGAGGGATTTTTTTTTTGAGGGGGGTTGAGTGTGTGTTTTTGAGCAGCACACAGCCTACTCCACTGTACAGAGGGTCCAAGAAGCAAAGAAAAAAGCAGAACTGAGAGCTAGAGGGGAGATGAAGCTGCAGAAGGCCAGGACGCTCTAGAGAGTGCTGCTGTGGGGAGAGGCGGGGCAAGAACGCAGGAGGGGTGCAGTGGGCCTTATCAGTACGAATAATGACAACAGGGGTCATAGCCATCAGTGTGGCCGTCTCCAGGGACCCTGTGCCGGGCTCTTCTCCAACCACAAAAGCTCTGTGATTTGAACAGGAGAGGGGGTAGCTATTATGATTTGAGATTTATAGATAAAGGCACTGAAAACCAGAGAGGTTAACTAGGGTTCTCAGTAACACTCCAATGTCTCCACAGAACCTTCATAGATGTTACTCTGCTCCTCCTCCTCCTTCTCCTCCACTTCCCCCACCCCCTCACACGCACATACACACATATGCGCACACACATATTTATCTAGAAAGCACACACGTGCACGTGTGCGTGCATTCATGTATACTCTAGATAAACATCATTTCTTACTCCCTCCAAGAATGGAGTCCGTTCATCCTGGGGACACTGCCCGCCGGAACCCACACGGCGCTGCACTAGATGGCACTGGGCTATACCACCATGGCAGCGTATAGGTGTATTCCAAACACTGAATATTGTTGAGTTGGTCAAACTTTCAGAGCTATGCCAGAAACAGGGAGGGGTCTCCTGAAGCATGAAGAAGATGAACAATTTATCTCTCTGTTGGGCACTTTGCAAAAGGCAGAACCCCCCCATCCCTACCTGGGCTTCTCTTAAATGCTGTGCCTGCTGCCCCACCTTCTGTGATCACTCTAGCACTTAGCTTACTGAGGTGAGGATAAGGGTGGGGCTGGCCTAGACTCTCTCACAGACGGGTTCTGCTGTTTACGTGAATGTGGGAGACAGGATGAAATGTACCCAGGTGTCTGGTATAGCACACAGGGCTTGAGGGCACTCAGAGAATACCTTCGGGAAGATCCCAGGACTTTCAGGCCCTCAGGTGGCCCTCCAGTGCTGACAAGGTATCAGGAGGATACTCCACCTCCACCCCTCCCCGCCCCCAGTCACTCAGATTGCCTCTATCCTACCCATGACTTTAAAACTCAGGGCTGAGGCAGCTGCTGGGACTCACACTGTAGTTCAGAGATCCCATCGCAAGGACAGAAGACCAGCATGGGTCTCCAGAAAGGTGGCCCTGCTTAAGGCACAAGTGACACCTCCCCTCTGTCTCCTGGCAGTGGAGAAGCTCCGAGCCACCTTCACTGTCCTCCGGGCCTTTGGCTGTGTGTCCACTGGCCACAGCCGTAGGGCCACCCGCTTTGCCATGGTGATGTCGTTGGACTTCAATGCCACCGGCCGAGTCACAGCCGCTCAGCTCCAGGTGAGGCCTGGGGATGGGCCCAGGCTCTTTAAGGTGTGGCGTCTCTGGCCTGCACCCACATTTCCAGTCAGGACCCTGGGGTGACAAGCGAGTTGACACCCTGGAATGTTGGAAGCAGCTAGCATGGTGTGGCTCTGGGGTGGGGGTTCAAAGCAATAGGAGCAGAACCCAGATGCTTATTGAAGTGTAACAGACCCACAGAGAATCTTTTCCCCTTGTGACCACACAGCACCTGGCAACAGCCCACATCAGGGATATCTGGCTCCTTAGCATCAACGGAGGCCTTTGCTCTCCCCACCCCCGACCCCTGTAGGCTTCAGGGAGGAAGTCCCTCTGGCCTTTCCTGGGAGCTGGAAGATCCCATGGCTTGGCTGATTGTGGGGCTTTGGACCCTGGGTACTGGCAAGGTCACCCTTTAGTGAGGTCTCAGAGAGTGTTGGGGTAGGACAGCCTGGTAGGGCCTTTGGGAACCAAGTGTGGGCAGCAGGACCAGAGATGACACTGCCCAACTCCCCCCTCACTCACAGTCGATGCTTCTGGAGAACAGCCGTGTGGCCCGGCAGCCCCAAGGGGAAGGGAACTTTGAAGTTTTCTCTCAACTGCTGGCTGGACTGGATGTAGATCTCAGGTGAGTATGTGGGTCAGGCTGGGTCTGCTGAGGCAGGGGGATGAAGAAAGCTCAGTGGGAAGCTTTACCCAGAGCTGAGAGGCTGGGATACCTCATGACCAGGTCTCTGATATCAGTTGTCAGGGCTCTGCACTGGGGCTCAGTTACATTTCATCTACTCTGAACTCCAGTCCCTCTCTCACGGTGTGAGGTTGGAGCATGGAGTCATTAGGAAGGGAGGCCTGTGTCCTGGGGCAGCCAGGAGGTGTAGCGTGTTTGACCCTGCAGTGGGACGCCTCCTGCTATGTGTGGTTTGGGCTGGAGTAGACCACCCACCCCCACTTCCACAATCCTCTCTTCCAGGACGGAACTGAACCTGCACCAGATGGCAGAGAGCAGTGCCTTCGGCATGGGCCTGTGGTCCAAGGTAAGTGGCCTGCTTCCAGGGCACACTGCTGTCCCAGGGCCAGGGAGGCAGGTGATGGAGAGTCCCGTGACCTACTGTCTCCTTTTGCTCGGGTCTGTATTTGGCAATGGTGGTCATGCGGGGGCAGCAGCCCTAGCAGAGTAGCTGGACCCCTTGGTAAGGTCCGGGCTGGTTTAGGAAGTGAGACTTGTTCCTGACCAAGAAAGGATGTGGTAGGAGAGAGTGAGGTGAGATCTGAGAGCTTAGCATGGTTCTGCCTGAGTCTGTCAGTAGGGGGCGCTCTGGAGGCTGATGGAGAAAGGTGGGCACCCTCTGCTGGTTGCTGTTTATAGTCGTAAACAGAGGTGGGGCAGGATGGGGTGAGGAGGATAGGGTGGAGGATGGGGGGTGGGAAGGATTGGTGGGAGAAGGAAGGACCCTGAAGGTTGGGTGCTCCAGGGTTCCCTGAAAGGAAGCCACCATTCACTTGCTGGCTTTTAGTTTTGTTCATTTCCAATGCTGCTTTCTTGGCTTCCTTTGCTCTCATTCACTGTGATGATGCTGGGGTTAAAGGTCAGGACCCTTGCACCCATCTGAGGCTTCACTGTAGTGAGGAAGACAGGCATGAAAATTAATGCAGCTACACGAGAGAATATGTAGGAAGAAGTGTGGCTGTGAGTACCAGAGAGTGACTTAAAGAGATGTTTGGCCTGAGTCAGGGAAGGCTTTGTCGTAACTAGGGGACACTAGGCTGGGCTGACATTGGGTTTTGAAGGATGAGTAGGAGTTTGCAAGGTAGAGAGAGGACGAACCAGATAAAGGTACGGACAACAGAAGAGCATTGCAGGCCAGTGGCCTCTGAGCGTAGCCGCATGGATTCTCAACGAGACACTTGAAAATTAAATCCGGGAGTGCAATGAGAAAGATCACCCATCGTGAGAAACTGTCTTCATGCGGGCATGGTTCAGTGCATGTGAATCAATAAATAGGGATACATCCCATAAATGGAATCGAGGTCACAGGTCACAGGATCCTCTCCATGGATACGGAAAGGGCTTTAGAGAAAATCCAACATCCCTTCATGACAGGCTGCAGTAGAAGCCTGTCTCGGTGGCACTGTGAGGTTAGAGCTGTGGGTTAGAGCCCATGACCCCGCTGAGCGTGAAAACCCAAAGCCTTCCCCCAAGGTGTCCCCTCTCCACCCCACTCTTCACAGGAGAACGAGATAGAAGCTGACAGAAGGGGACTGCAGGAGAGGGGGAGTCGGTGTATCATTGTTTGCAGTCACATGATTCTGTGACCCATAGGATCCCACCAGAAATTTCAGAGTGGGCAGACACCCTCAGCAGAGAGGCAGGACACAAACCTCAAACATACACACACACACATACACACACACACACACACACACACACACACACACACACACACACACACACACACACACACACACACGGCAGAGCCCTCTTGTGAGCCAATGGCAAATGTCTGAGAAAGAAATGAAGGTCTCAGTCCCGTTCACCACAGCAAACACCTCGCAATAAATGTAACCCGGGAGATGAGAGCCCTTGGCAGCGTGACGGTAAGGAAGAGATCGAAGAAGTCACTAGAAGATGGAAAGACCTCCCACGCTGAGGGATGGGCAGATTAATGTTATAAGCGGCTGCTGTACAGAGGCCACCTACAGACTCGACGAATCCACCCAGGTTCCAATGCCATTCCTCGCGGACAGAGAGACAACCCTGAACCTCACGCAGAAGCAGACGAGACCCCGGGTAGGCAAGTGAACCTGAGCAAAACCGTGGGAGGTGCCACACGCCTGATGTGTAATCTGCAGAGTCAAGAGTAATGAAAACAACATGGGACAGTCGTGATGATCAACGGGTAGTCACATACTCAGATCTGAGCCTGTGTACCCACAACGGAAAATACACACAATGGGGAAGAGACATCATCTGGGAAAACTGGGTTGTCCATGTACAGGACGAAGCCCCCACTCCTCACCCCTAAAACGCCAACTTCAGATGCACCCCAGACTGTGGTGTGATGGTAAGGCTTGACCTCTAGAGCCGCTGAAGGAAAACACTCAGTAGGACTCCAGTCACCCAGGGAACAAGACCAACACTGGCGAAGGGGACCCCGTGGAAGGGACACAAACAGAAACAAACAATCAAGCAAACCACAACAACAAAAGCCCCACAAAACATGTCTAGCAGAGGACACAAAAGAAAAACATAGCTTACAGGGTGTTAAGAGCTGGCAGAGGATTGTCTAGAATTTGTATCTAGAATACATAAAGAACTCCAAAAGCGAGAAATCAAAACACACATCAACAATGAACGAATAAAATGAACACACACACTGCTCAGAAGGCAAAACACAAAAGGCCCACTCAGAACAGCAGTGGTCAAAACAAAACAAAACAAAACCCATAAATGCCGGCGGGAACATGCTATAGTGGGAGAGAGTGTGAATGGGTCCAGTCACCCCAGAAGCCAGAGTGGAGGCTCCTTAGGAAACTGAAGTCCACGTGACCCCAGGGGCCATGACAGTGTTGGTGTCTCTATATGAAGATGTTCTGAGCTGGCCAGCTTTCTCTGTCCCACTGTGCACTGGCTCTGCCAGGTGTAGCCTGAGGCTCCATGAAGTGCAATGCTGTGCTCTGAACTTCTCAGACAGCCATCCCAAGGGAAGACATCTACCAGTGGTGAGTGTGTGTGTGTGTGTGTGTGTGTGTGTGTGTGTGTGTGTGTGAGTCACACAGTCTCAAACGCTTTAAAGCTAGTGACAGATGTCAGACAAAGAGCAAGCTTTCAGGTCAGATATCTTTAACTCAGCATTGGCTTTGGAAGCCTCCCACAGGAGTGAGTATAGTGTTAGCTTGTTCTTTTTCCTTGCTGTGTAGTACTCCCGCCCTGGGCTCTAGACCCACTGCCTCCTGTGTAGCCTTTCTTCTTCTGCTTCTCTGTTTTCTTGGGGGCGTTGTATTCACTCATCTGACTTATTTCTGGTTTCATAGTTATTTTTTACCCAAGAGCAGATCGGTCAGGGCATTATTCGGAGTTGCTTAGAGAACAACGGGCTCTCTAACCGTCACCCTGAGCCTCCTCTCACTTGGCAGGAGTATCTCTCCTTGTTCATTCACATTCTCTGTTTCCTAAGAGACGTGGGTTGCAGGAGAGAGAAAGGGGTCTCCCCTCCCCTCTCATAAAAGCTAAGTGCTTCAGTGATGGGCTATACCTGTTATTCAAAATCCAGTGCTCCTTGGCTGCTGACACTGGGATCCAGGATAATCTCACCATCTGTCCTCTGAGCGTCCTCTCCTGCTCCCTTGGAATCTCATAAATAACGGAGCCTTTGTTGGGTGGCGCCTTCCTCCCCCCCTTGTCTGCTGTGGTGGAGCGGCTGCGGTTGCTAGGCTCAGCTCCTGGTTGCTAGGGACTTGGTGGTTCTGTGGTGGCCCAGAAATATGACAGAGAGGTGGGACATGCTTCTGCTGTTAATTGAAACGCTTCCAAGGCGAATCTCTCAATGTCACCACCTGCTTTGATGTTGTTCCAATTGGCTGAGGAGCCTCTCCAGTGTCTCAGTTATCTGAGGCGGCTGGAGTTGAAAAGAATCAGCGTGGGCGGGAATCGGGGAAGCCGCCTGCCTTCCCTGCAGTCAATTTGCTGTGTGACCTTTGGCCTATGCCGTGCCCTCTCTGGGCACGAAACTCTACAGAATTCAAGGACCTGTCAGCTCTAACAGGCTCTCCTGCCCTGTGTCACCCAGATTCTCTACTTGGACCAGGTACAAATTGGTCTCTCATTATGTGCTGTGGCAGGTTATTGACAAAAGGGCTCCCGTTCCCGCCTCACTTTCTCTGCCTTCCAGGTTTCTGGGCAGTGTGTCCTCAGCCAGATGGCTCATACATAGAACTTCCAAATTAATTTTAATATTCAGACAAATATAATTAGAACTATAAATCTGAAAAATAAAGAGGAAAAAAATGACACTTGAAGCTCAGTAACTCACGAACCTACCATTGGGCCATTCTTTTTCTGCTTCAAATTCTCCGGAAACTTCCCTTTGTCCCACAGAAGGTGCCAAGCAAGCCCCATGTTGGCTCCTGAGGTATATCTTGGGGTGTGGTGGCCAATGGTGGCCTTCTGAAGTGAGTCTGGCTTGCTGTGGGATCTTGACTGATTAGTGATGTCGGCTGTGGGTTCAGAAATCTAAGTGGGTCCATGTGTCAGTCCTTAACCATCGTGACGGGAAACGGTTGCTCCTTAGGCTGACCGTTGACTGTCTCGGGCCTGCCTGGCCTGCCTTCCTCCTTACCTCTCTCATGTGTGACCTCTGCTGGTCAGTCACACTCGCCCCCATGTGGGGCCCTCTGCCCCATATACATGATCAGTTTCCACATTAACTTTTATAAAGATTTATTTATGTCTTTGAGTGCACTGTAGCTGTCTTCAGACACATCCGAAGGGGCCATCGGATCCCATTACAGATGGTTGTGAGCCACCATGTGGTTGCTTGGAATTGAACTCAGGACCTTTGGGAGAGCAGTCAGTGTTCTTAACCGTTGAGCCATCTCTCCAGCCCCCACCCCCCCAATCTACCTTTTAAGCTCTCGCCCCAGGTTCTGCTCCTCCTCTGTGATCTCCTGTGTCCCACTTAGACCTGGGATCCGCCATACAGCCTGTTCTCATGCCCACTGCTTTTATGTTCCCATCTCTTCTGCCTCGAGAGGCTCCAGGGTTGTGCTCCTGCTCCCTTATCTTGGCATCCAGACCAGAGCCCTGACAAATCCTTCCAGAATGAATAAAACCTGCCCCATACCCCAAACCAGACACAAATGACATTTACAACCTTCCTGGAAGTCTCAATGAGGCTGCCAAATCAGCTCGGCTTAACCGTGGGTAATTTAGTGCAGCCATAAACCGACCGTGTGCCCGGCAGACTGACCTCGGCTCTGAGCTGTGAATTCCAGTCTCCACCATGACGGCCTTTCTCTTCTCTCCCCTCCCCCAGCCTGAAGACAAGCAGAAGGCAGCCACAGCATTCTCCCAGCTCCGGGGTGCCATGGAGCTGCTGGGCATCTCGGAGGGAGAGCAGCGAGCCATCTGGCGGGTACTGGCGGCCATCTATCACCTGGGTGCGGCAGGGGCATGCAAAGGTACCGTCCCTCCTGCAGCTATCTGCTGTGGTGTGTGTCTCGGGGCTCCCCAGTGACCTTGAACACGTGCTGTCCATGAGAACCTGTCACACTGATGGGACCCTGTAAGTCACCCCTGCTGTCACAGTGGTCACGAGGCACATAGGGCCATGGAGCACCTGAAATGTAGCTCATGGCTAAGGGGCTGAGCTTAGAATTGTGAATAATTGTGTGTGTGTGTGTGTGTGCACATGCATGTGCATATGTGTGTTCATGTATGTGTGTGTAGTGTATGTTCATGTATGTGTATGCACATGCATGTGTGTGAATGTAGTGTGTTATGTGTATGTATGTATGTGCATGCATGTGTAGTGCTTGGTGTGTATGTATCTGTTTGCATGTATGTATATATGTATATATGTATGAATGTATATGTGTGCATGTATATATGTGCATATGTGGTGTATATGTATGTGTGTAGTGTATGTATATAATATATGCATGCATGTATGTGTGTGTACATGTATGTATGTGTGTAGGACAGAGGAAACCTTAGGATTGATTGCTTAGATGCTGTTCTCCTCGGGTTTTCAGATAGGTCTCTCACTGGCATGAAGCTGCTTGGTCAGGGTAGGCTGGCTGGGGCACCCGGGGATCCTCCTGCCTCTGCCTCTGCAGCTCTGGGCTAGCATCAGGCCTCTATGCCCAGTTCATGCACACACATGCTAGGGATTGAACTCAGGTCCTCAGCCTTATACAGCAGGGATTTGCACGCTGAGTCATCTCTCCAGCCCTGGGTTGGATGTGATTTTAATGACTAAGTTGCCAGTGGCTTCTGTTGGCCAGAGCAGCACTAAGCTCTGAGCATGGGCTGCCCATGTGATGAATGGCTGTCCCTGCCACACGTACCGGGCTCCGCCATTTGTGCTCATGGTCTGGTACCTCGACAAATGTCCGCCATCTTGATGACATAAATAACAGGAACCCAACCTCTCTCCTCTCAGTTATTGGTGCCAGGAGTCTGGAGCAGGCTATCTGCAGCCACATCCCATGAAGGCTCTAGGGAGGCCCTTTCCCGTCCACTCTGTGGCTCTGGCATATCTCCATGGTGATGTCACCTTGTCCTCTTCTCTGCCACCATGTGCGTTGCCTTCTGGGTTCTCGAGTCCTCTTTGGTAGCTTCTCAGATTATGGGTCCTTGGGCGAACACAGATAGCTTTGGCTTTACTGCAGATGTGGGCGGGGTCACGCCCTGGAGTTCATGACCATTGCTTGGCTCTGATAGGCTAGGGCTCCTTGATTAACAGCCTCAGGCTGTACTCAATTGGGGAGGGGGTATCTGAAGGAGGCTTCCTGCTGTCTTGGACAGATTCAGTAGAAGAGAAGAAGGTGGTGGGTGAGGAGGAAGATTAGGATGAGGAAAAAGAAGATGATGATGGTGGTGGTGGTGGTGGTGGTGGGGAAGAGGAAGAGGAAGGTAGAGGAGGTGGTGGACCAGTCCAGCAGACACCGTGCCCCGCCTTCCCATACCAACTGAGTATTCTTTGCCCCCAACTGCAGAGGAGACCACAGGGCCATGGTAAAAAGGGGCTCAGCTCAACTCGCTCTCCTCCTGGGACAGGTGGGAATCCCCTCCGATGTGCACTCAGGGGCTTCCCTTGTGTGGACATGCCCAGGATAAGAGAAAAATCCGCATCTATAAATATTTTATTAACTCATGATTATGGCAGTAATTCCTTCTGCCTCCCCCTCCTACCCCACCCTCTACATTATTTTATGGAGAGCCGTATGTCGGTCTGCTCGGAAGCCCTGCCCCGTGATTTACTGTATTTTTCAGCTTTGGAAGATTTCATAATGGGTTGTTCTAGAATCAGCTATTAAAAACCCACAGTCATGTGTAAATGTCCCTGCTTTGTGTCACAACAGATCGCTCCGAAATATATTAGGTTCATTTTCATTAATCAAGGATCCTCCTTTGCTTCCTCAGCTCGCTTCAGAAGCCTGGATCCTGCTAGTCGGAACCAGCATGGTCTGGGTGGGGAGATGAGGGGTCTCGTGACTGGATGCAGGGTTTGTGAAGTGACCAAGTGTGACAGTTTTGCACTGATGCTCTTCACTGAGAGGCGTCCACTGGATTCTTGCAAATTGTACTGTGCATGAGGGTTCAGAGTTGACCGCTGGGAAGCTCCATGCCCGGGGCTTCGAGGTGGCTTGGTTGGTAAAGTGACAGATATGCAAACACAGAGACCCGAGCTCCAGATACCAAGGCTCAGAGATGTTCTTCTGTGGTGTCAAAAGCCAACAGCATCTGGAGGTGTTAACCTTGGGAACTGTCTCTAAAATTTCCTTGAGTCTGCTTGGCTGTGCTCATGCCAGGGTGCCAGGAGAACCACCCTCTTTTGTATGGGTCTTTCCTTGGTTCCACCCAACCCCCTGATGTCCCCAACAACACTCTGTTTGGGACATTGACCTGAACAGAATGGAGACATCTTTAAGTTGAGGCCATGGGTGTTCCTGGGACCAGTCTGACCTTCTCGGCTGAGGTGATAGTCTGATCTTGGGGACTCAGTATTGTCCTCTGTAAAATGTGACAGTAGTGCCCATGCCAGCACTCTTGTGAGACTGACTCTCTTAGTCAGGGTTTCTATTCCTGCACAAAACATCATGACCAAGAAGCAAGTTGGGGAGGAAAGGGTTTATTCAGCTTACACTTCTATGTTCCTGTTCATCACCAAAGGAAGTCAGGACTGGAACTCCAGCAGGTCAATAAGCAGGAGCTGATGCAGAAGCTGTGGAGGGATGATACTTACTGGCTTGCTTCACCTGGCTGGCTCAGCCTGCTCTCTTATAGAACCCAGGACCACAAGCCCAGGGATGGCCCCACCCACAATGAGATGGCCACACCCACAATGGGCTGGGTCCTCACCCCTTGATCACTAATTGAGAAAATGCCTTACAGCTGGGTCTCATGAAGGCATTTCCACAAGTGAGGCTCCTTTCTCTGTGATAACTCCAGCTTGTGTCAAGTTGACACACAAAACCAGCCAGTACATGGACTCTGTTGAACTGGACCATTTACAGCCCACCATTTACAGCCCCTCAGGTCTCCTTAATCCAGAAGTGACTGACATCAGTAGGAAGTCCTTCTTGGTGAGGGAACAGGAGCCTGTCATCAGTCTACTCCCCAAACTCCATGGCCTCGTAACTCTCCACAGAGGGTGGACCCATGTGTCGCTGTCCCTGCTGACCCTCAACATTGTACAGAGAGGATCATGGTAACTAGAATCCAGTCTGGCAGCCAAGCTGAGGGACGCTTATGCCTACAGCTTTATGTGGCTTGGCCTCTTCTCTCTGTGAGGGCCAGTAGTGTGTTTAATTTATTTGTCCTTCATTAAATTCGCCGGCCTGCTTGGCATTGACCCGCTGCCTAATATATGACATAGTCAGGCCATATATAAGCCTGAGTGGGGACTGTGGTGGGAAAGAAGTGAAGTGCAAGGCCACCACCGCCTCCCTGTCACCGTCGTAAAGATGCCAGGCCATGGATGAATGGGGCTGTAATTTGGGACCGTGAGAGGGTCGCTGCACAGAGGTTTCTAATGACAAGGGCCCAGCACCCCATCTTCTGTCGGACGCTGGCAGAGTCAGTGTGAGTGGGGGTGGAGGAGGTGTGTGGAGGAGTGGATGTGCTCTAGGCTGGGGAGGCCCTGAACACAGCAGGAAGCATGGCCGAAGGGCAGTGCCTTCCTTGCTCCGTCTAGGGTGCCTGTCTCTGTGCCCTTTCACCAATGCGGGTCCACTCACAATTAGTGTCTATGAGAACCAGAAACACTACCAAGGGATTCTGCACCAAAGCTCCTCCACATCCCGTGTCCTGCTGCCCTCAAGGGAGACGGTGCCTTGAACAGTGCCTTTTCCTCCCAGTGGGGTTGGTTATGGTACTTTTCATAGCCATGAAGGGAAACTTAAGAGTTCCTTCTCCCCCTTCTCCCCCCCCCCCCCCTCTCCCCCTCCCTCCTCTTTCCCTCCCTCCCTTCCTCCTCCCTCCCTCCCTCTCCCTGTCCCTGTCCCTCTCCCCCTCTCTCCTTTCTCTTACCGCTTGGTTGCTTCAGTTATTTTCATGTGTATGATTGTTTCACCTGCGCGTATGTCTGCACTGCACGGGTGCCTGGTGCCCTTGGGGGCTGGAGGAGGGCATCGGATGCCTGGAACTGGAGTTATACCTGTGAGCCTCCACGCGGGTGCTGGGAACTGAACCCAGGTCTTCTGCTAGAGCACCAAGTGCTTTTACACATGGCACCGTCTCCCCACTCCTCCGTCTTCCCTTCCTTCCACTCCTCTGTGGCTATTGGCTGTCAGGCCCCCAGCTGCCTGGGGATGCACCACCTCATTGGTTCCACGCTACAAGGATTTGCTGGTGGCGAGTGATGATTTGGGGAGGAGAGTTCCAAGCTGGCGCGGCCTTGGGTTGGCTCAGGGGGTCCTTCAGGGACTAAGCTTACTGAACAGATGCAGTCGGGGAGTTGTCGTGCGCAGGGTCCACACAGCTGGTTCATCCTGTGTGACGCCAGTCTGAGTTCCCACCCAAAGCCCTGCCCTGGACAGCTGTGGGCTGGCACGTGACTGGGGAAGGGGGAGATTCCATTAATCTGTCCTCGGACCCAGGGCTCCGGAGGCCCAGCTCCTCCCAGTCCCCTCTTCCCACGTGCTTCTCAAGGCCAAGTCTGCGCCTGTCCGCCCTGCCCCAGCTGGTGGCTTGGCTTCTGGCCCAGCAGCTGTGCAGCAGGCCTATTCTGGGCCACAGGCGAGGATTTATTCTGCGTTTTCTGAGCATATTGAATTCATTCATTAAGCGGGGATGGCTGTTCTGGGATGGAAACAATTAGAAGTTTCTGAAAAAAATGAACTCCCTGAAGTGGCTGGGGCTGGAAGGCAGGGCTCCCCGCAGCTCCAGGCCTTCGGGGTGAGTGGGGAAGCGGCAGCGGCAGCGTGGGGGCTCTGGGGTTCTGTGTTTTTAGACTCCGTTTCTCTGAGTAATCGTGGAAGCCGATGTCCCCGAGCGGTGGCCCGGTGCGAAGCACTGCCTAAACAGCTCTACCCCCATGCAAAGAGGCTACTGATGGTGGTGCTGATGGTTGAGGTGATGCTGGCGGCCGGGATGGTTGTGATTAAGTAGTTTCTAATGGATGTGTTGAGTGACCCGGGCGGCCTGGTGCTGCCAAGAGCATGTGGCTGTTGAAAGGTGTTGGTTCGAACTCCCTCCCCAGGGTGTCTGCTGTTCTAGCACAGTGGGCAGGTCACTCATGGCTCTGCCGTTCGTCCTCCTGAGCTGCTGTTTCTGCTGCCACCTCGTGTGACAACCCCTGGCCTGCGACTCCCTGAGCATTCGGCTCTGCAGCTTGCATTCATCCCCCGTGTAGCCGGCTTTACTTCGTGCACCTAACTTCACTCTTGAACGGCTCTATGGGAAAGCAGCCAACCCATTCTACAGATGAAAAGACCAAGGCCCAGCAAGAGGGCATCTCTGGTTTGAGATAACACGGCTAGGCTGAAACTGTCTTAGGACATCTGACCCCTGACCTCTGGCTCTTCCCACAATCTCCCAGAGCCATGAAGAATCCCTGTCAGTCACTGCCCCCTGAAGTCTTGGTTGTGTTAGTTTGGGAGACCTCCCCAAGGGCTATTCCTTCACCTTGTGAGTTCTCAGTGCACAGGGTACAACAGAGACTCGGAGAAATCCTACAGCAAAGCAAGCCTGCTGGGTCAGTCTGAAGTCACCCCACCTTGATTTCCCAGGGGACTGTCACCTCCCAGAACACCAGGAGGTACAAGGGCTCCCCTGCTGGCCTTAGGTGTGATGCCAGTTCCTACTGGGCCATATGAAACAGCAGTAGTTTCTAGATGGTTCTCTGTTCAGATGTGTGAGCAGCAGAGATGATGCTGGTGCGGCTTCCTCCAAGGCAGGCAGAGGGAGCCCCATGGGTGGGCAGGGCCGTGTGTTGCCTGTGGGCAGGCAGCCTCAGGTAAGATCCCTAAGAAGCAGGAAGCTCTTTAAGAGTGAGGGGTGGCCTTTCTCATGGTTGGACAGAGACCTAGTTCCTGGATGCTTCTGCTGCTGAACTTTTTTTTTTTTTTTTTTGGTTCTTTTTTTCGGAGCTGGGGATCGAACCCAGGGCCTTGCGCTTCCTAGGCAAGCGCTCTACCACTGAGCTAAATCCCCAACCCCTCTGCTGCTGAACTTTTGCTCCCCGATCAATCTGTCCTTCCTGAGGGTGGATGGTTCGGGTGCAGAGCTGATGAACCCACAGCCTTGCTACATCTTCATGCATGCTCCCCTCTGATCTTTGCAGCCCTTATTTTGAGGAAGATGACAACTGAGGGTCAGACAGTCAGACTCACTTCTCAGGGCATCGTGTGGTACCAGGAGGTGGTGGAGGTGGGGTTTGAACCAGCAGGCTTTGTCTCCAGAGCCAACTCCTTCTTCTTGAGGCGGCAGCCACAGCCCTGGCTTATCTGGTCTCTGCAGGTGGCCTCTGTCTTCTCGGGCTTCGGAATTGTAAATCTCCGTGTGAGGCAGTGGGAGCCAGATGCTCTGGCATTATAAATAAGTCCCCGTAATGTTGAGTAATTCGGGAACAGCTCAGCTATTGTTGGAAGGAGGAATAACTCGGTTATTAATAAATGCAGGAGGTCACGGTAATTGATAGCAATTGAACCCACGGCGCGCAGGGACAATAGCTGTGCCATTGTCAACTTGTGTGCATGTTCTCTCCCTCCTTCCCTCCCTCCCTCCTCCATCCTCCGCCTTCCTCTCCCTCCTCTCTGCCCACTTCCTAACCCCTCTCCCTCCTCCCTTTCCCTCCTCCCTTTCCTTCCTCCCTTCCTACCTCCTCCCCATTCTCTGCATCCCTCCTTCCTCCCTCCCTCCTCTGTCCTCCTCCTCCCTCTCCCTCCTCCCTCTCCATCCTCCTCACAAACCTCACCTCCGCAGGTAGATTTGAATCCCAGACTCTGCAGCCTCAGGATCTGCTCTCACACCTGCCTTTCCCTCTCTCAGTCCCCCTCTCATTCCCCTGTTCGAGGCTTTGCCTTCCTGGTGGCTCTGGAGACAGAGTAACCATGCAGGCTCTTTCGGCTGAACCAGAATTTCCCAGAGCAGTGTCCGATGCGACCTGGGACGCGCTGCAGGCTCAGCGAAGGCATCCCGAGGTTAAATTGTGCTAACAAGAACCCCCCCCCCCGCTGGAGACTCACAAGAGCTGCTTTAAAGGCTGTGAGAAGTCCCGCAGCGATGACACTTAACCAGGCTGTGACAGGAGTCGTGCGTGTGTGTGTGTGTGTGTGTGTGTGTGTGTGTGTGTGTGTGTAGAATACAGGGATCAGTTTCCTCAGTGTGTGTGTACAGCCACTCTTTGGCTGCTCTGATAAACCTAGCTTTTTCTCGTAGGTGCTGGGGTCCCAATCTCATGCCCCCCCCCTTTACGGCCATGTCTGTACCCCCTGAGGCCTCTTTTTCCTCTAGTGTGTTAGATGACCTTTGGGGAGACAGACACTCAACTCTGAGGCCGTCCTGCCCTGTTCCACACCTCTGTTGCCACTGATTTGCCACTGAGAATCACTGAGTCAGCCCTGCCCTCCCTAGGAGGCTGATGGTTTGAGCCTGGCCTTACTCAGACATGCAGGTAGCCTCTGGGGAAAATACAAAAAGATGGCAGCAGGAGAGAAGGCAGCTGGCTGAGAAGTTGGCTTCCTCTCTGGACTCTTTCCCAGGCCACCATCATTTAAAGGGAAACCCAGCTAGACACTGGTGTCTGTGATCACGGGTGGTTGGTGTCTCCTGGACCTTTCCTGGGCTTGCTGAGGGGAAGATGCTGAAACAAGTGTTCCAGGACAAGGGTGCACATGTGGTATGAGCCTAGGAGGTGCCAGAAGGGATCTGGGAAGCAGGGAGGCAAGGGTGGGCTGCCTGCCCCCTGGCTACAGAGGAGGTTTTTTTTTTTTTTTTTTTTTTTTTTTTTTTTTTACCAGAAACCCAAGAAATGGCTGCCAACCCAACGTACAGTGGGGAATGACCTCTGCACTCGTGGGGAGGGGGATATTCCAGGCATAGCTTCTGGAGCTCTAGCAGGTGCTGTAAAGAGCATCCAGCAAATGTGGGCAAGCTCTTGCAGCAGGCTGAGGGCAGGGAGAGACACACACTGTCCCTGTCAGAACTAGTTCTGACTTCTCTCTCTCTCTCTCTGACAGTCCCCTCCTGACCCTCTGCCCAGTTCCACTTTGTTTTATCTTTAGCTTGACGTTGTCTCGCTGTCCTGGTTGTAGGCGGGTGGTCCAAGATGGCGCTCACAACTCTCCAAGATGGCTGGCTTCTCGGGGTAGAGCGGGGCTCATACACTCTCTTTCCAAAACCTTGGAGGTGGGGAGGAAGCGAGGGTAGAGTGGCCAGAGCTGGCCATCAGCCATGCACAGGCGCACCCACGTCTGGACTCGTTCCTCCCTGGGTAACTTTTGGGGGCGGGTCTAAGATGACAGTAACGAGCCCTTGGTGGAAGACAGTGGAGTAGCTGCCGCACAGGCCTGGCCAGGGCTCACTTCCTGTAGCACAGCGGGCAGGCCCACTTACTTCCTGTAGCACAATGAGCAGGAAACTTCACTGTGAGTAGCGGTGGTCTCGTTCCATCTGTTCATTCTGTGGGATTTTGTGAGCATCCACGGGATGAGGCCCGGCAGTGTTCCTGGCACCTAAGCCCTATACAAATCTCACTGGCTGCCATTACTGTTAACTGATGACCTCACTGAGGTACGGTCCTGTTTCTCCAGATGCTGGGGCACCCCCGCCCCCAACCTCAGTGGGGTCCTTCTGAGGAGCACAACAGTGTCCCTGGAGGGGGTTGGTAACAGACACTGAGATAACCCATGACCCCATTTCAGTAAAGAAGTAGCTTTAGTCAACTCAGGGTCCCCAGAGGGGACGCCGATTCCCAATGATAGCCATTTCCTGAAGCAGCTGACAGACCTGCAGCTGGACGCCCTGCACTGGCAGGGCCTGGCAATGAGCGCCCCCTGGAGGTTACAGGAGGAGATGCGGCGGCAGTGCGCTGGGTATTCCTGCCTTCTCCACTCAGTCTTGTGCCTAAAAGGATCTTGGGAGCTCTCACGACAGTCACAGGTCATAATTGTGCTTGAGTGGTGGTCGTCTGGCGTGGCAGTGGTAGAAATTGGAATCTGAAGCTATGATCTTAACCAGTGCCTTCTCTCTCCCTGTCGGGTGGCTCCTCTGATCAGGTCCTTGGCTTTCCTGGGATGGGCCCGGCCACTGCTCCTGTCTGAGGAGTTTTCGGTCAGCACCTGTGCTACTGGCCAAGCCCCCATTTTGGTTTCTCTAGCTGGAGGCCCCTCAACAGAACTTGGAAATGTAGGCTGGGAGGAAACACAGAGCCCAGTAGGCCACCCCTAGCTCCTCCCAGAAACCCCACCACCAGCTCCCTCCTCAGCTCCACCAGCTGCTTGAGACTGTGCAGGTCACTAAAGGGGATGAGGGTGGGGTAGAGTAGGGGGCAGAGACTCCAGGGCAAAAGTGCACAGTGGTGTGGGGCGGGACGGGAGGGGCACAGAAGATGACAAGAGACACTAGTGGGGAAGTCAGCTCCTGTTAGTGTGTTCCCAGCCCCCTCCCATCCCCGCCTCAGCCTCATCCAGGGGTAATGGGCCATCCTGCTCCTCTCCAGTGCCTGCCCAGCTCCCTTTTTAACAAAGAGAAAGCTGGCTTCAGCTGTGGAGGTAGCGATCTAATTAGAATCTAATGACTTGCTGGTGCCCATGTCGTGTGTGTTTCTACTTCTCTCTTGTGACAGGCGACAAGGATTCTCATCTGAGATGGAGAACTAACATTTCCCTTTACACGTGTTTCTCCGAGAGAAATAGATGACCGGGTTCCCATCAGGGTCCATGTACCTGGGTCTTAAGGATATTTTGGGTGATATCTGGAGGATAGGTGGGCTTCAGGGGCTGCGGGTTCTTCCACTCGGCAGCTCTCCACTGTCTGGGGGATCATTTGTATCTATTTTGTCACCTCTAAGTGACAGTGTAACCTCTAAGCAACAGCGTCACCACAGAGACAAAGGTGGGGGGGCAAAGTTCAAGCTGTGCAGAGAATTCAGGCCACTGGGCTGAATAGTAAGGCTCATCTCAAACCCTCAAGAGAACCACAAATGGTACTAGTGTCGGGGACGCTCGTGAAGATTTAATGGTGAAGGCAATCAGTGGGGTGGGAGAGGGGCTGACACATGTCGAGCTCTCTCCGTGTGCAACACGTGGGATCGCAGATGGACTCCCAGGTTCCAAGCAAGGCGAACTTAAAAATAGAGCATTTTCAACTGATGAGGTCAGTAAAGTTTAACCAGTATGGTTGACACCATCACCAACATCACCAACATCACCATCATCACCATTATCATCACCATCATTCCCCCATCACCACCACCATCACCAGCGGTGTCATTTCTGACTGACTCCCCTAAGTCTCAGCTTCACCACCCCTGGGAAGTAGTGTCTGTGCGAACGTCCCTGTGTAGTGGGCACATGGGGGCACCCAGCGAGTTGTTGCTAGTTACCATGCTCCCAGGATAGTGCTGGTTAAAGTCTCCGGCAGAATCTCCCCCAGGGTTCCTCTTTCACCCCAAGAACGATTGTTCTGTTGTCTACTTGACCCTGCTGAGCCCCGGCAGCCTGCAGGGTAACCATCGATTCTATTTCAGAGAAAGAAACACATTTGCAAGAAGACAGAGCCCTTGAAAGGAGCGCATTGTGATTTGTTTTAATTAGTTATTTGTATTTAGGTTACAACATCAGCCCACAGCTACCGTAGAGAATTTGGAAAATGTCAGCTCCTTGAACTGCGTAATTCCAGGATGACTGCATTCCTGTTTGTCATGTAGCTTAAAATAATTTGAAAGCATTTATTTCTTTGTGTGGCGTGCGCAGACAACCTGGCAGGACTTAGTCCTTTCATTCTGCCTTGTGGGTCCCGGGGATTGAACTCTTGGTCTTTCAGGCTTGGTGGCAAGCCCCTCACTTGCTGAGCCCTATCACCATCCTCTCCCCACTCTCTCACTGTGACAGAACTTTAGAAATGACTTAACATCCTCTTGTGGGGTGGTTCCTCATCATTTTCACTTAAGCTTTTACTCGTGAGCATGGTCTGTGCCACACAAAGTCAGGTTGTCTTAACCGAACTCCATTCAGCAGTGTGGCTTCAATGTCTCTGAGGACTTAGCTGCCCTCCTCCATGCCATACTCATTTCTGCCTCAGGGCCTCTCTACCAACTCCTTGCCTCTAAGCTCCTTCCTGGTCATAGCTGAGCCCACTGTCACATCCTCCCAGGGTTCCTCTGAGCAACACATACTCACACAACCACTGTGTCCACACTCTGGTTTAGTCTCTCCTTGCAGCATGTACCACATGAGGTTATCTCACTGCCTGCCTGTCTGTCTGTCTGTCTGCTTGCTTCTTGCCCAAACCCCTCCCTGGACTGTGAGCTGTGAGGGGTCACCAAGTAGAGTCATCACCAAGTATAACTTGCTCTCATATCAAAGGTTCTCAGTAAACAAGGGCTGAACATACAGGTGGCTGTTTGGATGTGTGGCTAGGTAACTGGAAAGTGGCTGTGTGATTGAGTAGGCAGGTAGGGGTCAAAAGGTAGTGGGCATGCACATAAATAAATACATGAGCATGCACATAAATGCATAAATGGGTGTGCATATAAATACATGGCTGTGCACACAAATACATACATAGGTGTGACATAAATACATACATGGATGTGCACATAAATACATACATGGGTATGCATGTAAATACATACATGGGCATGCATGTAAATGCATGCATGGGCGTGCACAGAAATGCATACATGGTTGTGCACATAAATACATAATGAATGTGTACATAAATACATGGGCATGCACAGAAATACATACATGGGTGTGCACATAGATACACAATGGGTGTGCACATAAATACATACATAGGTGTGCACATGGATGCATCATGGGTGTGCACATAAATACATACATGGGTGTGCACATAGATGCATACATGGGTGTGCACATAAATACATACATGGGTGTGTACATAGATGCATACATGGGTGAATATATCCCAATTCTACCCTATCTCCATTTAGGGTGTTTCTCTGTTCTCGTTAACGGCGTAAAAACAATAAGCAAAGTAGGTGTGAAAAGGCGAGATTCCCTGAGGTGTTTTTGGGCATGCAGCTACCCTGTGCTTGGCATCTCACCCCTCATCTCTTCCCCATCCTCTGTGCAGTGGGCCGGAAGCAGTTCATGCGGTTTGAGTGGGCCAACCACACTGCTGAGGCCCTGGGCTGTGACTACGAGGAACTGAACACTGCCACCTTCAAGCACCACCTACGGCAGATTATCGAGCAGATGACGTCAGGGCCACAGCGCCAGGGCCTGCAGGACAACGAAGCCTGCTCAGGTATCGAGTCTCCGAGGCTACACTATGGGGATGTGGATCTTGCTGGGACTGCACTAGAACCTGCACCTCATGCTTTCCGGTGTTTTCTTGTGTTCATTAAGACTTCAAGAATTCTGTGCACGTGTGGAGGTGCCAGGGAGTACCTGCATTGGCTGGTAGAGAAATCATTCCTCCCTGTCTGATGTTTGTGGTCAAATGGTTCACTCTGGTTAGGACCCAAGGAAGCTGCTGAGCCCTGGAAGGGTCCTCCATGCGGGGAGATGGGACACTCAGGCAGTGCCCAGGGCTGATGGATTTCCAGTGTGCTTTGTGTTTGTGAGATCTTGACAGGCAGGGGAGGCAGACCTACCTGTGTGAGGGATGAGAGCAGGACTGGTGTGCCGAGGACTGAAGGGAGATGGGGAGAAGATGGAGGGTAGGTGCCAGTAGGCACACAGAGAAGCTGAGGAATGGGGCAGGGTGTGACTTGCCTTGCCGGTCAGGATGTGCTCTAGAAGTGTCACCTTGAAAGCTAAGCAGTGACCAGGAGGAGGAGCTAAGAACCTGTAGAAATCACAGGCGAGGGCAGGGGCATGACCCAGTGGGGAGAGTTCCTGCCATGTAAACATGGGAACCTGAGTTTGCATCCTTAGAACTCGCCTAAAAACTGGGTGGAGCAGTGCATGCCAGCAATGAGGAGGCAGCGATCACCCTGGGATCTGCTGAGTGAGTAGTGAGTCCAAAGTGATAGAGCCAGGTGCCAGTGTCACACACACACATACACACACATGCATATACACACAAACATGCACATACACACATGTACACACACTCACACACAAATATGCTCATAGACACAATCATGCACATAAACACATGTATATATATGTACATACACACATGCACATACACACATGTACACACACAAATGTGCACATGCACACAAACCTGCACACATGTATACACACATGTACACACATGCACATACACACATGTATACATACACAAATATGTACATACACACAAACATGCAGGTACGCATATGTACACACATGCACACACAAATGTGCATATACACTTTTATACACACAAACATACAATACACACGTACACACACTCACACATACTCATGCAGGCATGTGTGCATGTACACACCTACACAAACATGTAACCCCCAACACACACAAACACATGCATGCACACACTCTCACACACTTGTATATATCCACTTGAATGTGCAAACATACACTCTTGTATGAGCATGTAACACCACCCCCAACACACAGATGTACACAGTCACTAGGTGAGAGAGGACACAATGAACCAGAAACATGGCAGTGGGAGTGAGATGGGGTGGCAGATGCTGGGTCTAGGGTAGACACTGAGGTGACACAGAAAGCCCAAAGGGGCATCTTGAATTGGGCCTGAGCATCTGGGCAAGCACACACACAGATGCTACATGAGTGCATGGGTGAGTATTGGGCATGCACGTGGATGTGTGCCCCATGCATGAAAAGAGGTGCGATGTACTCATGCAAGATAGACAGACAGAGAGCACTTCTTGAGTTCTGAGTTGGTCTGTCCAGCAAAGGTCTCTGAGACAGACATTAAGCAGACAGGGGACTTGTGTGCCTCAGATCAATGCTGTGAGGCCGTGGGTTGCCTAGCAACAGCCCAGGGTGGGGATGGAGATAAAGGAGGGACGGGAATGCTTGGGAGCAGCAGTGGGCAGGCTGTCTAGAATGTGCAAGCTGAAGTATTTGTCTTGAGGGGAAATGGATTCTAATTCTGTGGAGGGAACTGGGTGGAAGGTCACGAGCTGGGATTGGCCACTCTCCTATGCACAGCCTCGTCAAGGCCAGCTGCTTTAGCGAAACGTGTTTGTGGCCCTGCATTCAGTCAAGTCCGAGGCCTGCTAGGCTTTCCAATCCTCTAGCATGGGAGAGGAGCCCTCTGCTGTCTCCCACAGCTCGGTGCCTGACTTGCTCTCACCTCTGCATGGACGGAGTCCCACTGTGGGGCCCTTCTCTCTGCCTGGGAGCTGAGTTACTGCAACACAGTGATTCCGGCCAATTCAAACAGCCGGAGGACATTATGAAGCCAGACTGCTCTGTTTCTCAGAACATCTCACCTGAGTAAAATCTTAGGAGTGAAGTGGTCGAGTCTGAGTATAAACCTGTGACTGAAAAATGGGCACGCTTCCATCCTGTGTCCCGACCCAAGATGGTTCCTTACTTCGGGGCACGCCCAGCTTCTGAATGGAGATGTAGATTAAAGCAATAAGGATCATGGATGTTTGTACCTCCTCCTAAAACTATGGGCACATTCTTAGAGCACAGAGCGAGTGTCACCTCCCTCTGGTGACCTTGGCTACTTGGTATTGATGCCGTTAGCCCCGGGATTCGTCACGACCTTCAATTATGGATCTTTTTCTGTCTCCCACGCCAGGGCTGAAGATGACCGGTGTAGAGTGTGTGGAGGGGATGGCCTCTGGCCTGTACCAAGAACTCTTCGCAGCTGTGGTCTCCCTCATCAACAGGTAACAGTGTCCTTGTCGGGCTGAGGCCAGGCCTCCTGCAGAGATCAGTGGGAACAAACCAGGGCCATCTCTCACACGGTGGCATGCTTTGAACAGAGAAGGGGCATCTAAGGTGGGCAGAGCTGTGCTTAAAATCCCACCCTTGCTGTGTGACTTAGTCAAGTCCGTTTACCTCTCTGGTCTCCACAACTTTAAAGTGGCCGTTTCCTCGGGACTTATCGTGGGGTTAGACGAAGCAAGCAATACCTTGAAATAAGTTTCTCACCGTGAAAATACCAACAGCAGAGACTGAGAGCGAAGCTCAGTGGGCAAAGTTGTTCCTGCCCAAGCCAAAGGGACAAAGTTTAGAGCCTAGCAGTCACCTGATAATACCAGTGCTGGGGACTAGGGGGTGAAGGCAGGTAAATCATTTGGCAAGCCAAAGCACTGAGCTCCAGGTTTAGTGAGAAACCCTGCCTCAAAAAATCGGGGGAAGAGCAATGGCACGCGCACACACACACATCCTGCACACACATACATGTGTCACATACATGAGTGCATGCATGATATGCACACATATGTGCACACATATGTTCACCCCACACACAACAATAAAAATTACAGATTTGGAGACAGCTGCTGAGGGCTGGGGATGGCCACAATGACTCAACATGCTTTGTGGTGTTTACTGCACACAGCAGCCCACTGTGCAGGTGAGACAGAGCGAAGTGTATGTGGGGTGGATGGGAGGAGCCAGCCATTGAGATGCTACCCTCTGCTGCTCTCTTCCAGTGGCCCTTGTCACTGGTTTTTCTAACTTCTCCTGCTAACCGTGGGGACAAGGACAGAATGGTAGGGTAGCCTGTGGGGCGGCAGTCCAGAGCATGTGCCGGGATGCTCTGAGCTCAGCTTCTGCAGAAACCCACTGAGCATCTCCAGCTTGGCCCGTGGGGAACTCGGGGAGGGGGGTCCCCCTCTCCTCAAGGGCGCACGGCATAATTAGGATTCTGAATCCTGTTAAGGGATGAGCTGCTGCATAGCAACTGAGCAGCTGGGATCTCCAGTCACTGGGGGCCTTGGAATCAACTCCCTCTATTGCTGTCTGAGTAATTACCACATATCGGAGGTGCGGGCGCCTTATCTAGAAGCCAAGGGATCATCTCGATTAGAGGAAGGGAGGGCTGGGCTCAGAGCAGGGAGTGAACTGAGGCAGAGAGGCCGCCTCTCCTAGATGGCAGGCCAGCATTTCCACAAAAGAGGCTTTGATGAGAGGGAAGGTCACCAGGACGGCTATAGGCTCTAGCAGGTGCTTGCCTCCCCAGCCCTCTTCTCATGGTGGTCTCCGTGGTGGCTGTCCCACTTGACCCTGCTTTATACATAGAAAACTCTTCACAAACAGAAGTGAGGACTAAGGTTCAAAGCCCACTCTCTCGATCTGACTGCAGATGTTGCTGGCAATGACTTTGCTGAGCACCAATCACAGGGCAAGCTGCATAGTCATAGGGGGGACGGGTGTGCTGTAACACCCCATTCTCCCAGAAGCCTTTGGAGCTGGCTTCTACCTTTAATCATCTCACAGATGAGCATCAGAGAGGTCAGACCACTCCCCAGAGACACACAGCCTCTCTGTTGCAGAGTCCTGCTAGGGACTGCTGCAGAATTTTTCTGTCCCGTCTTGTCTTTTGATTCGAGTAGCCTAGGCTGTTCACCCTTGACAGAAGCTTGGAAACACCCAAGGAGGTGAGACCCTAAAAGTGCATCTCTGTAAAATATACACAAAATGGTTTCTCAACTGCGAGTGCCCCGGGGAAAGAGGGGGATGATATCCCGCAGCTTCTGACTTGGGGCCTGATGGAAAAGTCATGTTTGCTGAAGGCCTCTCATCAGGGCTGGAGCTGACTCTTAAACCCCTGTGTCTTTTACTGCCCCTGGGGACCAGCTTACCCCTGTCACCATTAAACAATCAGGGAAAGTCATATTCAGAGAGGTTAAGTAACTTACCTGGGGTGAGGTCAGTGGGTCACACAGCCTGTAAATGGTGACCTTAGATTTTTTTTTTTAAGATTTATTCATTTTATATATGTGAGTACACTGTAGCTGTCTTTAGACACACCAGAAGAGGGCATCAGATCCCATTACAGATGGTTGTGAGCCACCATGCAGTTGCTGGGACTTGAACTCAGGACCTCTGGAAGAGCAGTCAGAGCTCTTAACCACTGAGCCATCTCTCCAGCCTGTGACTTTAGATTTGAAGCCAGATCTCCAAATCTCAGTTTCTCCGTCTCCACCATGGGGGAGACTTGACCCAGCAGACTCCACGTTAGCTTGGAGCCCCTCTCTTCTCTCCCCAGATCCTTCTCTTCCCACCATCTGTCTATGGCTTCTATCATGGTGGTCGACACCCCAGGCTTTCAAAACCCTCGGCACCAGGGCAAGGACCGGGCGGCCACCTTCGAGGAGCTGTGTTACAATTATGCCCAGGAACGTTTACAGCTGCTGTTCTACCACCGGACCTTTGTCTCTACTCTGGAGAGATACAAAGAGGTGTGTGTCAGCTGGGCTGGGGCCTCCCAGGCCTGTGCCCAGGGGTGAGGCCCAGGTGGGGTGGAGTCTCCTGCAGAAAACCTCGCTCCAGCTCTGGCTTCCTCCACCTCTGCCTTGGTGCAGATGGCCTCTCAGGAGCTGCTGCTGGGTACAGACACAAGGCTGAGCGCTCCCTCCAGAGGACAGCAGCCATTTCTAACAGAGCAACAAGTACACACACCAAGCCACGTCCCATAAACCACTTACATTCCAGCCACCCGGTCCAGTCCCCTCTGAAAAGCCCCTATCTTCATATTCCCATGCTGGCCATCGGAGGGGACACACTCATACCGTCAGCACAGAGGAATACTCAAGTCCCAGTAGACAACCAAGAGAATGTATCCAGATGACCATCCTGTGTGTCCACGTGACAATGAGGTCGGAACCCCAGGTCTCCAATGAGTGCCTGGGGCAGGTGATAGTAGCAGCCATCTTGTTTCCTGTAGTATAACTTGCGTACAAATCCCAGTCATCCCTTTGGTTGCAGCAAACAGGGATCGGACACGAGTAATTATGGGTTGGAGAGTCTGACTCTGGCAGATTGGCTGTGTGGCCTTAGAAAACTTAACCACCTTCTCTGACCCTTGATTCCATCCCATAGGAAACTGAGACTGATGCTTGTTTATCTGTTATCACTGGGGATTGTACGTCTACAGAACAAACAGCCTTGAAGCCTTAGCACCAGAGACCTTTTTGCTACTGCTCACAAGTCTCTAGGGAGCTTGGGGGCACTTTGGTCTGGGCATGACTCTGGAGCATATGGTCCACTTCTGGGTACATGCATATTTCACGACGATCTTAAAACTAACTCTGAAAGAACGGCTTACTAGTGATGGAGCCTTTCCTCCTTTTCCCAACCGCCGAGCTTACAGAGGGGACTAACGGTTACTTCCTACGAATTTCAGGAAGGCATTCCCGTGCCCTTTGACCTCCCAGAGTCCTCCCCCGGAACTACAGTGGCTGTGGTGGATCAGAACCCCTCTCTGGTAAGAAGGGACCCAGGAACTTGGGCCTCTCAGACGTGAAACTCAGTCTATGAAAGGCTTTGAGATGCCCATTCTCCAAGCTCTGTGCACCTAGAGCCACCCCCAGGGATAATTAGAGACGGTGATGGGTGTGCGGTGTAGATGTGGAAACGCCCTGGGGCCTAAGACCCGCCACTCAGCTCTGTTCTGAAGAACTGCCTTAGACAGACAACAGACTCCTGTGAGCTGACCAGAGGCGCCTGTTGGGGGCTCCAGCAGCTCCCTCCTGAGGCCATCGGGATTCCGTTGAAGATGCTGCCCGCAGAGGCTCAAGGAAGGGGATGATCTCAGAGTCAGATGGGCGTCTGTGGGAGAGGCCTCACGTAGACATCTCTTTCATCCCCAGAACCTGCTGATGAGTACCTCAGCTCACCCACTGACCTTTGACCTGTGACCCTGATTTTTTTTTTTTTTAACTTTTGTTTTCTGCCCTTCTTTTTTTGGTATGAAAGTTCTGAGGCTATGGTACAGTCTGGGCTTTGCCGGTCATTATTCTTGATTCCCTCAAGCCCATCTTTTTGCTTCTCTCAGCCTCACTTTGTCCTTCTTCAAAGTGGGCACAGTGTGTTTCTCTGAGTAGGCATACCCTCACAGAAACGTCGTATGGAGAGCGTTGTCATTGAGTGTGACTGGAAGCATCCTGACAGTGGCACTTCTTCAATCAGTCTCCTGCTGACCAAGGATGGTTGCCATGGCTCCTGCAGGTCACAGTGTGCCACACTCCCTGTGTGGAGCTTCCTCCTCCATAGCCCTAGGGAGTGGCTCTATGCTGAGACTCCTGTCTGAAGGGTCTAGAGTTGTTCTCACTTCAGGCTTTCTTATCTGTCTGTCTGGAAGGGTCAGCTGGGAGCGTGAAGCAGTCAGAGGGCCCTGAGTTGCGGCTTCTGGGGGCCTCTCCTGAGGATGGGCCATCCATCCATCTTGACTGCAGTGAGGATACCCAAGAGTTTTCTAGGCTTTGCCCTAGGGACTCACCGTATGACCTTGGATGTGTCCCTTGCCTTCTCCAGCTTCAGAGACAGAAAGGCCACCAGAGCCCCTGCTTCAGGACTGAGAGCCTCAGGTGCTGGGCCTCCCAGGGCCCCAGGCACCTGGGATTCGATGATGTTACCATGCTCCCATCACTCCTCAGCCCATTGTTTTCTCAGGCCAACTCAAACCTCACCAGGCCTCTCTCATGTACCAACCCAAACCCACAGATTCCCTGGAAAGTTGTTGCTATGGCTAGCTTTAAACTTCAATGTCTGCTATGGACTCAAGTTCATGCTCTCTAAGGTTTTCCTTGAGTGCTTGTCTCTTTAAATTTATTCCCTGAGATCTCAGTATAATGAAATACCAAGACTTAGAATGATGGGGGCAGGCTGGCTACACACACACTCCAGCTCCCTGTGTGTGTCTGGGGAGGAATTACAAGCAGGCACACCTTTCTTAAATCCCCAAGGCAAATCTCTGGGGAAGACCTTTCCAGACTCCATTTTACACATGGGGAAACAAGGCTCAGAGGGGCACCGAAGGTTGTCCAAGGTCATCAGGAGTTAAAGATGGAGACAGGGAGGATTCAGACCCTTTGCAGACGGTGCTTGGCTTCAGTACTGAGAGTAAGGGCTAAACAGGTTCACAGGTTCTACCAGACATGCGTAGTCCTGAGGGCTGAGAAGAGATACCCCGAACTGACTCTTGGCATACACTTGATCTCCCTCCAGGTCCACTTAACAGCTGGAAGAGGTATTGAAGACGCTGCGGGCCTTTTCTGGGTCTTAGATGAAGAAGTCCGGGTGGAAGGCTCCAGTGACAGCGTGGTACTTGAGCGTCTGCGTGCAGGCTTTGAGAAGAAGGCATCTGGGGCTGAAGGTAAAGGAGGTTGGGGTGGGCATGGGGCCTAAGTCCTACCTTGTCATGGGAATCCATCTATGCCAGTGAGGAAAGGCCCTGAGTTCTCTGCTAGGCCAGCACAGTGCCTGGATCTGTTTTAGAAGGTCACAAGCATGTGTTAACTTTTATTGAATACAGAGGAGAAAAATACAGGTCAAATACAATGTTCACATAGACACACATACACCTGTGAGGTAGGCCTGTGTATTAGTAACCTAGTCTACCTGTGTGTACATTGTAGCTAACATAGTTTACCTTTGTGTATATTGTTGACCTGTGTGTACATTGTAACTAATGTGGTCTACCTGTATGTACATTGTAACTAACATAGTCTATCTGTGTGTACACTGTAATGCTCATAAAGCAAGATTGCAAGTGTATCTGCAGGCCCCTGGGGTGCACACACACACACATACCTGCCACAATATAAGTTAACTAGGGAGGTCTCAGAGTACCCCTCCCCCACATCATGCTGTTTGAACCTCTAGCCTCCCAAACTATGAAGTTAAAAGACTCTTTTTTAAAAATATAGGAGCCCATCTCAGGCTGTGCGCATGAAAATGAAACAGAACACAATTAAACCAATCTCTCAGCTGCTCCTCAAACATTCCATGTGTACCCCCGCCCCAGGGACTGTGTACTGTTAGTTCCATGCACCAGGGCACTCTTCCTCCACAGCCTAGCACAAAGGGTGAACTTCCTCGCCTCCTTTGAGTCTTGGGGACCCTCTGTGACCATCACCTGGGTAAAACAACACCTCATGCTATCTGGGCTGCTGTCTCCTGCACGTTTACTCTTTGACATACGGATGGTCAGAAGTATTTGGGATGGAGAGATGGATGGATTGACAGATTAGACATCTGACATCACACACTTTTGCATCAGCCACACCCATTTCAGGGTGGGCCAGCTCCTTGCAGGGGAGAGCAGGGCTGGTGCCCCTCACAGAGGCAGCCCCTAAAGTAGCCCTGAGGTGATTAGGTACTCAGGTTCTTGACACAAAGCTGATGACTATGTGAAAGCTCAATGATGCAGATCCAAAGAAATGAAATTCTCAAATGCAGCATCATCTCTGTCAGGACTTTAAAGTAAAAAGAGACTGGAGGTAGGGTTGGAAGGAGAGGACCTCTTGTGGAGTGTGGCTCAGTTAGAAAGGGACTTGCTGATGTCTGTAAACCTTTCTTCTACTAGGCTTGATTGTCCAATCCCAGATACTCTGAGTAGGATGCTCCAAGATCATCTTTTCCCAGGAGGAGACTCTGCTCTTTGTCCTAGATGGGTCAAAATAGGCACGTTAACTCAGACAGGTTGATTAAAGGGCTTTTATACCTCTAGACTTTCCTGATGAGCTCTGAGCTCACAAGAATGAACCCTGGAATGGATACTATGACTGAGTGTCCTCCCATGGGCTAGTGAGCCTTCCTTAGTCACTATTCTATTGCTGTGAGAAGACACCATGACCAAGGCAACTCCTATTAAAAAAATTAATCAGGGGGCTGGCTTACAGTTTCAGAAGTTTAGTCCATTGTCATCACGTGGGAAACATGGTGACATTCAGGCACATATGGCACTGGGGAAGTAGCTGAGAGTTCTACATCTGGATCAGGAAGTGAAAGTCTCTGGGCTTGGAATGAGGTTTTTGAAACCTCAAAGGTCACCCCGACCCCACTGTGATACACCAACAAAGCCATACCTACTAATCCTTTCAAATAGTGCCACTCCCAGGTGATGAAGTACTGAAGTCTATGAAATTTAAGAGGGCTTTTCATTCAAACTACCACAGAGACCAGGGTAGAGTTTGTGTTCCTGGATAGTCACATCCTATGAATTTTGTCCCAGAGGTTGAACAGAAAGGGCTGAGAAGAAAGACCCTGCCTGGAGATCCAGCCTTACAGAGAAGATAATGAAGGACTAAAACAATATAGTATAAGACTACATCTCTCAGACATGTCCATCTGCCCATCTACCTATCCATCTACCTACCTACCCACCCATCCATCCATGCATCCATCTAATCATGCGGCTACCCATATATTCACCTATTCACCCACTCATCCATCCATCCATCCATCTACCCATCCACTCATCTATCCATCCATCTACCCACCCACCCATCCATCCATCCATCCATTCATCCATCCATCCATCCATCCATCCATCCATCCATCCATCCATCCATCCATCCACTCATGTATCCACCCATCCACCCACCCACCCACTCATCTATCTATCCATCCATCCATCTACCTATCTACCCACTCACCCACCAACCCACCCACCCATCCATCCATCCATCCTTCCACTCATGTATCCATCCATCACTCATCCACCCACCCACCCATCCATTCATCCATCCATCCATCCATCTGTCTGTCCGTCCATCCATCCACCTACCCACCCACCCATCCACCCACCCACCCATCCATCCATCCACCCACCCACCCATCCATGCATCCATCTATCCATTCATCCATTCATCTATCCATGCATCCCAAATGCTTCTGACAATCCATGTACCATGCATGACACTGAACAGTAAGGAGAGAGACAAACACTTTGCGATTTGAAAGCATCACCCGAAGATTAGCTGTAGTACAGTCTTGGCAGGGCTGCCGTTTGCTGAGTGAGTCCTGCGTGCCAGGAGCTATCTAAATGTTTTATACATCCTTTGACCCTTCTCCACCTTGGGAAGTATGTATTATTTAAGCCCCACTTTGCAGACCAGGGAACTACGGTTCAGAAACTCTGTGGCTTGGCAACTCCTTACATTCCAGGCAATCTGCATTCCCTCTAACCCCAAGGCCAAGTCATTTGTGCCTCTTTCTGATCCCGTCTTTTGTATCCAAGAGTCTGGCGTCAGCATCTCCCAGTGTTGCCTTTGTTTGACTCACAGCACTTCAGACGGTTTTCGTCTGCACATGGATACACAGTATCTAAAGTATTTAACAGATACTTATCTCCACGGATGGCAGGAAAGAGCTAGTGCTTATATGCATCAGGATCGTGGTCAAGTGTTTCTTTTGAAATGAATGTGTTTATCGAAACGTGAGTTGGTTTAAACAAAACTTGATGTAAATCATAGCCCGGCTGACAGCTGGGTACGAATAGGAAATTCGCAAAGACTGTGTTCTGCGATGTTTGGGCCAAATAGGTATGTGCGGGTTAAGAATACAAAAAGGATTTTTTTTTTCTGCAAGTAACGTGTGCATCTCACAAATGCAGAGAGCGTGTTCACCAGGAACCGACAGCTTCAGCTATCTAGAAATGCATTAACTATTTTTTAGATTTGTGGTAGGGTATGCAAACAGTGCACATGTTCCTGACAGACCCCCGACATGCACTACTGTCTTATTCTAGAACCCCCCTCGATGCGGACCTGTGAGCAGCCCCTTCACTGTGAGCTTTTCCACCAGCTGGGAAGGGACCCTGTGCGCTACGACCTCACAGGTTGGCTTCGAAGAGCCAAGCCCAACCTCTCAGCCCTGGAGGCCCCTCAAATCCTGCAGCAGTCAAAAAGGTGAGCCAACCCGGGCGTGGGACAGGGCAGGGGCATTGTCCCCTACGGCTGTTTCTGTTCCACAGCAATCCAGTAAGCAACGGCAATGTAGAAATCCCATTCTGTCTGCAGCCGAACGGAGGCCATGACTCCAATTGTAGTAGTGCTATGTCTCCCCTGGGGCAGAGGAGACCTAGCAGCAGAGCAGAGAAGGCTTTCGGGGCAGTCAGCTCCCAGCTAAAGAGCCGTGTCTCCACATTTTGGCTTTCCACCTTTCATTAAGTATCTGAGAGATGATGTGCCTGGAGTAACTTTTATGGACATCCTAGAACCTGGGGGCTCATAAAACCAAAATGATATGTTTTGTAGCAGTAGGAAAAAGCTCTCTGCACTCCCTGCTCACTCGTCCCAGAAGCACTAGCGTGAGGCCCTGTAGCAATCCAGACTCCACTTCTAGGTTAATAGAAAATGCTTGCTTTGTGAGGGTGCGTGACTTGCAAGTTCAGTGCTGGAAACCAAGTGGGGCAGAGCCTAGCACGGCAAGAGGGGGAGGGGCTGGTGTCTTGGGTGGCAGCTGAATTGGGAAGGAGTGTATGCTGACTGCACACTGTGACCTGTCCTACTATGCTTCGGAGGAACTTTACTTCCGTACCTCCATTTTGCAGATGGGGAAACAGACGTCCCCAGTGGTGAAGTTCCTTGTGTTTGACCACAGAGTCCATTGACTCTCCTGGCGGAGCTAGGATACAACTTGAACCCACCTGATGCTTAGGGAAGCTACCAGCATCTCAGGGTCTTATGATCAGAGTCCAGTGGAAACCTCGATCTCAGAAGGCCACTGGAGTTCACAGCTCTTGCAGAGACCCAGACTGGGAATATTGCAAAAGGAGGGTTAGCGAATGGGGCTCTAGGACACTGGAGTGGCAGTGAGTGGTGGCTGTCTCTCCTATGACTTCCTTCACCGTAACGTCAAAGCCATGCCAAGCAGAAGGCTCAGCAGACCTGCTCTGCTTCTCAGCCAGGGGATGTGTGCATTGTGCTTCAGTGCCCTTCCGCTCATACAGGAAACTCGGTCTCCTCACCACAGCATGGGATGCTCGGGTGCTGGCCACACATGGGTGCTTTCTGTATAACTTCAGTGATGTAAAGCAAGAGGGGGCTTCAGGAGAAGCCCGGGTTGCAGAGACTCTGTGCATGCCTTGGGGCCTTGTAGAGTCCCTTCCTGCTCTGAGACCAGGTGGCTGAAACCAAGTGAGTGGTACTGAGTCTGGAGATGGTGGGACCAACTCTTACTGACTGAGTGAGCCTGGGTCTCAGCATTAGAACAACAGCCAGAGCCATAGCACGACTGGACGTAACTCCTATTAGAATGTTCTGCAAGGGTGATGATGCAAGCCTTTAATCCCCGAGCTCTGGAAGGAAGGCAGAGGCAGGTCCATCTCTGTGAGTTGAGACCATCTTGGCTCACATGGCTAATTCCAGGCCAATCAGGTACTCACAGCAAAACCCCGTTTCAGAGCAAACGACAGAAACACCAGATAAACACATCTAGAAGAACATTTTGAACTCGTTGCAGCTGGTCACCTAAGAGCCTAACCCTGGTGACTGAGAGAGCAATCCCTGCTTGATCTTAGGGTGAAGATCTGTAGTCAGAGCTTCAGGGAGCCCACCAGGACTGGGTTCAGGTCTCTAGGGCTCCACCTATGGGCTCAGAGGCTTTCTGAAGGTTGCGTGCTCCTTAAGCTATAGTCTGGTCTCTTGGAGAGAGCATGGGACTTGCCCAAGGTCACTTGAGGAATGAAAAAGGCAGAGATCTCCGTCCACTGCGGTAGACAGTAGACGGAACCCCATGTCAGGTTGGGGCTGGGATTGGGAGCATCTGCCTTGTCCACCTCAGGCTTCTGGCTCCTATGCTGACACTCGACATCCTGGTCAGACCTTGCTGTGAGCACACTATGTGCTACATCTCTGTTGGTCCTATCATGTGCTCACACTTTTAGTACATCCAAGCGCCTTGGGCTCCCGCAAGCCAGCGTGCATCAGTCTGGATCCTGAGTCTTTAGGGCTGTGGCTGGAGTAGGACCTGAGCCTTCGGATAGTGGGGAAAGGTCCCTGAATGCTTCATGGGGAGATAGAGCCAGTGTTCCTGGGCAGGTACAAGGCCCCTGGCTCCCAGCTCCACCCACTGGAACACCAGCTGCCTTTTTCTTTCTGGAGAAAAAGAAGAAACTTTGATATATTACTTAGAATTATGACAATGGATTATATGGAGTTGCTTTCCCAGCTCCCAGTGGATCGCTCTGTCTGAAGGATTGCCTGGTGACCACTGGGTAGCATGCAACGTGCTTTGGGTCCGTTCTTACTGTCCCTATTTCACTGTCCCCTCCACCATCATTATTCCTCTTCGCTCCCAGAGGGATTTGGGTCTACTGTCTTGCAATCAGCACACACACGATCCTATGTCTCTACCAAGTCCAGGATTCGCAGAGGAGAGAAAGCAATGGTTCTGTCCTCCTGAGATGGACCAGGGGTCTTTTAATGTGATTGTTTCCAGTCATGGCTACCCTTCTGCAAGCGGTCTAACTTCATTCTTCATCATGGTGGCTAAGAAGAATTCTGTTGTGATATAAGTCATGTTTCCTTATCCATTCCTCCATTCCTCTGTCGGACACCTAGTTTGGTTCTGTATCTCTGCCCTTGAGCAGAGCCAGCTTGGTTACATGAGGGAGCATTGGGGAGCCAGGTACCCGCACCGTGCATGTCGGAAGAAGCCAGTTGTGAGCAGGCTGGGGGAAAGAGGGAATTGCTTAGTGTGAGCCTTGGTGCCTCATTATTACTGTGTAGCAGTGAACCATGTAGATAGTGCCTACTGTATACTTGTCCTGTTCTAGGGATAACTAACATGGCTGGGCCTTCAGGATGAGGAAGACTTTGTAGGATCGCCAGGAGGAAGATGCTCAAGGGCAGGGGAGGAAAGAGCTTCTGAGGAAGGAGCCATCATTTCTGAGACAAAGGCTCCACAGGCAGGAGTGTTGTGAATACAGGGGCTTATGACTTCCTTCCATGTAGCTGAGCTCCCTGCAACCTCTCTCTCTTCCCTCACTAGGGAGGAGCTGCAGAGCCTCTTTCAGGCCCGGGCCAAGCTGCCTCCTGTGTGCCTAATGGTGGCTGGGCTTGAGGGCACCTCCCAGCAGGCTCTGCACCGGAGTCGCGTGGTGCGGAGGGCCTTTGCCAGCAGCCTCGCCGCAGTGAAGAGGAAGGCTCCTTGTGCCCAAATCAAGCTGCAGATGGTGAGTGAGCCAGGCTCTATGTGACCTTGAACCTACATGACAGGGACCACCACGCTGTCAGGCTGCTTCGTTCTACCATGTGCTCAAAAAACAACAGGAGGGGTCTCCTCCATTCTGCTGAGGGGAGCATGGAGGTCCTAAGTTCTTGGGAAGTGTGGCCACAGCCATTCCTGAGAGGTGACCCCTCCCCAGGTCCAAGCCTAGGGCTGTGGACCTTTGGGGATACCCATGGGTCACCAGGGCCTCCTTGTCTGTGCTATCAGACTTAGTTATACTTGCCTTTCTCTCCAAGTCACTGCCTCTGGTGGGGTGCAGACAGCAGGGTCTAGCACTGATGTATATAGACATAGGCTTCCTTAACCTGGTAACAGAATGAACGCTTCAAATCTCTACTCCTAGTTCCTAGTCATGGTAATTCTACTGGGGGTGACCTGGGCCCCTCACTGGCCTTGCCTATGCCTCAATTTCCCCATGTGTCCACAGAGGCTGTTATAAAGGTCCCGCTTTCCCTGAGCATAAACCAGTAAATACAAGATCCTGGATGAGGGACATAGCGGGTCCCCACGGGTGTGCAGGCCAGGTTGAATGTCCAGATGCCTGAATGCTTCCCCCCGAGACACTGTTGATGTTTTCCTGTCTGCTTTGGTTCCAGGATGCTCTTATCAGCTTGCTGAGAAGGTCTCAGCTGCATTTCATTCACTGTCTCGTGCCAACCACAGTGGAAACCAAGGCTGGGCAGGGGACTCCAACACCATCACAGCCCAGTGGGGACCAAGGTGGACCTAACGAACCCCCAGCTCCAGACATCCCAGCACTGAGGGTTCAGCTCGCAGGCTCTCATATCCTGGAGGCATTGCGACTGCACAGGGCAGGTAGGAGATGGCTGGGAGCATTGTACCTTGTCCTGATGGCTCCCACTATGTGCCAGGCAGCCACAGGACAAGAACATTCATTATATGTCAGGCATCCATAGAACAGGAGCACCCACTGTGCTCCAGGCAGCCACAGGACAAGAACACTCATTATATGTCAGGTAGTCACAGAACAGGAGCACCCACTATGTGCCCTGAGCTGTGTGCACAGTGAGAAAAGTTGCATTTGCCTCCCATTTTACAGATGAAGCAACTGAGGTTTGAAATGGTGATAGACTCCTCAGGGTCACACAACAGGGACAAGGCAGGGCCTGAATGTGAATTGGGTCTTCCCTATTCTGAAGCCCACTTAGCTTCTAGAATTGTCTCTGTTTTCTAAAAGGCTAGGCCTAACCTTCCACATCTGTCAGGGTAAGAGTAGACTTTTTCAAAAGAGTCGCAGTTTGAGGGCATGAGGTCTGTGCCCTTGCTGTAGAGTCAAGAAGCTCACGGGTCCCTGGGGGCTCGTCTCCTCTTAGTGGGCAGGGGTACCCCCAGAAGAGGCAGGGCAGCAATCAGGTTCAGAGGCTGAAGGGTCAGCTTTCATCTGGCAAGCATGAGGAAAATCAGCAGAGGGACCCCAGGGTCAAGGGAGGAGACAGAAGAGAAGGGTATGAGGGAATGAAGTCAGGCTAGTTGCAGAACTAACTCACCCAGGGGAGGTCACAGCCACCTTCACTGGCCACTTAGCTTCTGTCAGGTGCAGCTTGGGTGGCAGAGAGGCAGGAAGTGTGAGCTTATGCAGAGGGGAGGGTTTGGATCTGTTTAGTGTGCAAGCCTGTGTCTGTGGCACATGACATTGGTTAATCTTACACTGGGGGGGTTGATCTGAAATCACCCTATTCCTTTCTGCCATGTACCTTTCAAAGGTGTGAGTTCAGCCGCCCTCTCTGCAGATGCCTGGTGCCTCCCATGCAGACTGCTTGTTGTACAGTGTCTCAGCTGTTTTGTGTTGTGGTCACTGTAAACCCTGTGCCAACAGTGGGACTGTGGACACAGGTCATTGGATAGAGAGGCTGGGAGTCTTTGGTGCAGAGCTGAGACCCCCATACACACACACACACACACACACACACACACACACACACACACACACACACACTACCATGCACGTCAGCTCAGGCAGACGGAGATGAACACAGTCATAGAAAAAAAGGAAAAAGGGAATCCACAGCTGGGAGTCAGGTCCCACAACCAATAGACCTGCCTGACTCATACCAGGCTCTGTTGCATCTTAGAGCGTGTGTATATGTGGACATATATATGTGATTATGTGGGTGTTTATGAGTTTGTGTGTATCCATATGTATGTGGTGTGTTCATGTCTGTATGAGTGTGTGTGTGTGTGTGTGTGTGTGTGTGTGTCTGGTGTAGTATGCTGTGTTTGTGATAATGTGTTTATGTGATGTGTGTGGTGTGTGTGTTTATGATGTATGATACATGTGTACAATATGATATTATGATGTGTGTGGTGTCTCCTGTCTGTCTGTGCACAGGACTTTTCTTGCCCCATAGATTACATAAGCATAATGCCTTGGGCAGTGTTCAAAGGCTTTAAACACAGTTTCCTATGGGGCATTGGAGGGAAAGGTATGAGAGAGAGAGAGAGCAAAAGAGGAAGAGCAAAGAGAGAGCAAGAGGGTGAGAGAGTGAGAAAGAGAGCAAGAGTGAAGAGAGAGTGAGAGAGCGAGAGCATGAGAGAGAGAGCAAGAGAGAGCAAAGAGAGAGGGAGAGAGTAAGAGAGCAAGAGAGAGCAGAGAGAGAGAGAGGAGAGAGAGCACAGGGAGAGGGAGAGAGAGAGATAGAGAGAGAGAGAGGAGAGAGAGCGAGGAGAGAGAGAGAGAAGAGAGAGAACAGGAGAGAGAGAGAGAGAGAGAGAGAGAGAGAGAGAGAGAGAGAGAGAGAGAGAATGAGTTACCTGAGAGAAAGTCCTCTGAGGATGCTGCAGAGTTTCCCAGAAGGTCTTGCTGAGGAGGGAGTCTGTACAGGGAGCCCCAATAGCAGGAACATGTGAGCATCATACAGCTCTGACTGAGCTCTAACGTACCAGAGTGTCACCTGAGTCTTCCCACCATGACTGGCCTGCTCTGTCCCCAGGTTACGCTGAACACATGGGGCTCACTCAGTTCCGCCGTCGGTTCCAGGCACTGGACCCTGCACTGCTGAAGAAGCTTGACTTGACCTCCGAGGGATTGGATGAAAGGAAGGTGTGTGAAGTGGATTGTGGGCAGGAGTAGGCCACAGAGCCCGTTCAGTGTGGATTGCTCAAGGGGCAGATAGACCAGGAGGGAATCCAGGAGGGGGCTGCAGAGAGTAGCGTGTGATTGAGTCAGACCACGGCCCCTGACTCTATCTTCCCAACGATGTCTTTGAGACCATCCCTACCCAGAATGCCCTCCTGAAACCTGCATGGGGAATGCAAAAGAAAAGAGTTAGAGGAAATAGAACAGTTTGTCATGTGCCCAACCACACAAGGACTGTGTGGGTACAAACCCAGAGGGACTGAGTCTCTTAGCCCTGAGGTGCGTATGGGAATGTTTGAACAGTACCTCACATGAGGACATAGTGAACAGCCGTCTCGGGGACTTTGCATTGGCTGTACTCTTTCCAGGGGACATTCTCTGATGGTCCCTTTGCTCAGGAACACTCATCCTGGGATCCTCTAACTCCGATGTCTCAATATTCCTTGTCTTTAACTGAAATTAAGTTTTCTAGCAAGTACTTAATAATTTTACTCAGGTGGCGAATACACAATCATACATTCAGAGTATGCACATACATATGCACACACACAGAGGCACATGCACAGATGCATGCTGGTATGCAAATACACACATGTGCACATGCATACAGAGACACCTGCAGACACATGCACACATATATAGACCACACACACACACACACAGACACACATGCACACACAGACACATATACACACATATACACACAGGCACATGCTGGTGTGTACATACATACATGTGCACATACACACAGAGACACATACAGACACGTGCACACATATAGACACACACAGGCACATGTACACACACACATACACACATATACACACACACACATAGACACTGACACACAGACACAGGCAGACATACTCACACACACACACACATACACACACATATACACACAGACACATATAAACACAGACACATGCTGATGTGTATGTACATACATGTGCACATGCACACAGAGACACATACAGATACATGCACACATATAGACACACACATGCACATGCACACACACAGAGACACACACATAGACACAGACACACAAAGACACATGCACACACATGCATGTACACAGATGCACACACAGACACACACACATTCACACACATATAAACAGAGACACACAATACACACAGAGTCACATATACACATAGACACATGCTGGTGTGTATGTACATACATGTGCACATGCACACACACATACACACATACACACACATAGTTACAGACACACAAAGACACAGACATAGTCACACATGTGCACATACATAGCACACACATGTACACACATAGACGCACACACAGACATACAACATTCACACATTCACACACATATACACGTACATTCATACACATACACAGAGACACACATACACATACATTCATGCACATTCACACACAGACACATACACAATCTATCTCCATTCTTTTACTATGTCTTCCTGTTCCAGTCTTGTTCTAAACCTGTGAAGCCTCACCTCACTCCTCATACCCTGCTGTCTACAGTGGAGCTGCCCATGAAGAATGTCTCTGGGCTTAGTGGTTAGAGATGCCTGGTGCATTCATGGGGCAGCCCTGAGAAGCAAGTACATTCAGTCTCTTTGGCAAATGAGTCCCTTCAAGATGAAGCGAGTGTCAGGCCCTTAGAAATGAATTCCACAGGCGTCCCTGGGCTTCTTCCTTGAAATCAGATTCTAAATTCCAGGGGAGGGTGGTTGGAGGCAGGTGGGTCTTGGGGTCAGTCAGCTATGCGTGGCTTCAGCTCTCACTCAGGCAAGTGACTTTCCGTCTGCCTCAGACTCTTCACCTTTAAAGTGAGAGCAGCGGCAGCGGCTGCCTCCGCCTCCGTCAGGGCTCCGAAGATAAGATACTATAGAATAGCCAGTGTGCCTTGCGCAGGTCCCTGCACACAGGAGGGGCTTCACGCACATTATCTGCCTCTGTCAACTGCAGTAGCAGTGGTTGAAGCTCAGCATCTTTCAGGGTCAAGGTAAAGGGTGGTTGATCCACAGACTGTTCACAGACACACTGAACCATCACACACAGCCCCATTGGTGTGTGTGTGTGTGTGTGTGTGTGTGTGTGTGTGTGTGTGTGTGAGAGAGAGAGAGAGAGAGAGAGACAGAGAGAGACAGTCAGACACACACAGACATACACACAGAGACAGACACACACAGAGACAGAGAGACAATCAGACACACACAGAGAGAGAGACAGAGAGACAGAGACAGAGAGAGACAGAGACAGAGACAGAGAGAGTCCAAGTGTACTTGGAATCTTCTACACTGCCATCCCCAATGAACCGTGAGGTTGCAGGGGTAAACAGCATCACAGTCTTAGGTCCCTTGGTTCCTGTCGTCCGTACCAGTGCACGGGTTGCCCCCAGCAGACAGACACAGCTCCTTCTGTGAGATCTCTCCCATCCGTGTGAGAGTCAGCTGTCCTCGCTCTGTTTGGCAGCTCACTTTGGAAGCCCTACAGTTTGGTTTGGCTCCAACTCAATCAGTGTCTGGGGTCCTTTCTTTTTGGACCATGCATGTTTGATCCGCCATACGGAGGGTCCTGCTCCGTTGGAAACAGAGCAGGGTGGGGATGTGGGGGAGCCTCCCACAGGGGTGATGTGTGCAGAGCATTTGGACTTTGGGGGAGTCAGCAGGATTCTGCAGTGGCTAAGCCGAATCCACCTCCATCCACAAACATTCCAGGCCCCAGAGAATGGAAAATTACCAGTGCAATGGACTTGGTGTTGCTTCTTATTCTTTTTCCTATTTGTTCACAAATTTCATTTGCTGGGGCATGGAATTTTGGTGGCAAAGAAAGAAAAATACCATCTTGCCTCTTATGAAAAAGCTAATAAATATTCATTTGTCAGGCAACATGATGGGCTATGAATTAAACATGAGCGTGCACTCGGTGGGCAAGCCGGTAGGCTTTGCACACAGAGTGGTTAAGACCTCGGGATTCGGTGAGACAAGTCTGACAGCTAAGAAAGGTCAATGTCACCGGCAGACACTAGACGGCAGCAGACAGGATTCTTGTCAGGGTGGAAACCGGGCCCTAGCAAAGTCCCCCTTGTGCCTGGCATGCGGTGTCTTCACATGCTGTGCTGGTTCCGCCGAGAGGTGCTCTGCTCTCATTCTGGGTACTGGGCACCCTCACGCTCACACCACAAGATAGTTTCCTGGTGTTGAGGTGCACGCCTGTGATCCCAACCCTAAGGGAGAAGGAGTTCACACTCACCCTCAAGGCACAAGGTGAGTTAGTGCTCAAGACAGTCCTCCAGGACAAAGCCTTTCTTTTTTCTCAGCAGAGGCGGCTGAAGCAGGACTGTAGAGCCAGGCAGAAACAAAGCTGGGATTCAAACCCACACTCTCGTCTGGGTCCTTACACGGAACATAAACAATAATTATTCTGGGCAGGGAGGTGGCCTATCAGTTAAGAGCACTGGCTGTGGGTTGGGGATTTAGCTCAGTGGTAGAGCGCTTGCCTAGGAAGTGCAAGGCCCTGGGTTGGTCCCCAGCTCCGAAAAAAAAAAAAAAAAAAAAGAACCAAAAAGAGCACTGGCTGTAATTGTAGATGAGTCAGGTTCACCTGCATCTGGCGGCTCACCACCCCCGTTAACTCCAGCTCCGGGGGATCCAATACTTTCTTTTGGTTTCCATTGGACCCGTCTAAACATGGTGCACACAAGCTGTCACAGACACACAGACATAAACATCTAAAATGAATTCATTAAAAGCACGGCGACAATTGTGGTTGTCCGACTTTTCTTGCCGCGAGGACTTGATGAGAAGCCCCTTAAAGGAGGAAGCACGGACTGTCGTGGCAGAGGGAGAAGAAGGAGGTGGTGGGAGCAGCGGCCCACATCCTCGGCAGCACAGCATGAGGCTGCTTGCTCCATATCAGATCTTCACCTGGATTCAGCTCTTTCCTGCCGGACAGGGAGCTGTCCACACGTGGTGTGCTGAACTGGCTCTCGGTAAATTAATCCCAGCACCTTTCCCTGCTCACTGGCTGGGTCCTTGCCTCTGGATAGCTCTTTGTTTCACTCCATACTCTTCCCCCTGCACATGAGGCCATTTGATTACACATGCAAGGTGTTTGTTGATGCACCTCTTTGCTGCCTGCTGCTTACACTCAGGACCCCTAGGGTTAAACGACGCCTTCTGCCTTTTACTGTGATATGGTCATTGTATGAGGGAGGGATTCAGGAGTTCAAGATGAGCGTCAGAGCTCGAGGCTTTGGCTTCGAACAGCATCTCCCCATGGCTTTCCAAGGATATATGCCCCCCCCCCTAGCTGGTAGACATCTGGACAAAGTCAAACCCAGTGCAGCCATCCAGCTCAGCCCCGGGTTTTTCTCAAGCTCTCGCAGCCCCACGTGAGACCCTACTCCTTATTCTTCCTGGCTACATCCTTCTCCAACATCCTAGACACAGGAAGCCCTTGACGGATCTCTGGCAGGGTTTTTACATCTAATCGATCTATCAATTATTAAGAGACAGGTGTTAACGCCCCTGGCCACTTGTGTTAAGTAGACTTACTTTTCTCTAATTTGCTCCATGTTCTGCTTCTCACGCCTTGGGGCTCTCTGCCTAGGCACTAAGTATCTACCTGGCTGGCGGGCAGGTTAACCCTTCCATCACCGGACACGTCCCTAGTCCTGGGTAGCAGTGGCTTTGGTCTAAGTCCAGTTGTGTTTGTGTCGGAGTGACACCATCTCTCTCATGTTCACTGTCTGAAGGGTGTTGCTCGTTTCTGTTCTGCCCCTTCAACTAGACTCCGGACGGAATCTCTTGGATGCGGTGAGCCGCTGTCTGACTTACTTTGTCCAGGGTCAGTTGTTGTTCTTGTGGAATATCTGAGGAAGATGGCAGTGTTTCAGAGATGATAGAGTGTCTCTTCGTTATCAGGATTCCTTCAGATTGGTGTTAACCTAGTTCTAGCAGAAGGAAGCCTTTGTTCCATAGACACGCCTCCTCCTGATGTCTTCTTCGGTGCTGTTGTTATAGGTTAGACACCATAAACCTGTAATTAATGTGGTTTTCTGGATTTCACTTAATCTTGCATCTTTTTAATTCGCTTAATATATATCTTCATAATACTTTAGCTTTTGAGACTGTCTCACCACGTAGACCTCATTATCCCAGAACTCACTCTGTAGACCAGGCTAGTCTCTAACTCAGAGATAACCTGCTTGCACCTCCTTGAGTGCAGGGATTAAAGGTGTGCACCATCATGCAAGGCTTCATACAGTTTGCTAATTATTTCCTGTTTATGCTTTCTGCTGTTCTTGGGTCTTGAAAGGTTCGAGTCAACATTTCCTGGGGTCTTGAATGAATGCAAGCTTTGATAGCACTGACTTCCCAGTCTGTGTGCACATGGGTAGGGCTTTGTTTTGGGAGGATTGGGAGCACAGCTCTGTAAGGTGTTGATTGACAAGGGCCTTCCCCCCCCCCACACCTTTACTGTGCAGTTGTATAGCCTATCTGGGTTTCATTACTCAGGGTCTTGTTTGCTTTCCATGACTGTGACAAACATCATGGATTGAAGGAACGTAGAGAAGCAAAGGGTTACTTCATCTTTGAGGTGAGGTGACTCTCTGTCCTTCACAAGTCAGACAGGATGGGAACTCAAACAAGAACTTAAAAGATGTCATGGAGGAACACTGCTTGCTTCTCCCTCGTTCTCTCTCTGTCTCTGTCTGTCTTTCCCTCTTCCCCTCCCTCTCTGTCTCTTTCTGTCTATCCCTCTTCTCTCTCTGTCTCTCCCTCCATTCCTCCCCCCTTCCCTTTCCCCCCTCTCCTCCTCCCTCCCCTCCTCTCCTCTCTTAGATCTCTTATACAGCCCAGGACCACCTTCCTAGGGAATGGTGACACCCATAGTGGGTTGAGCCCTCTTCCATCAATGAACGATCAAGGAAGCATCCACAGACATGGCCGCAGGCTAATGTGACCCAGGGGATTTCTCCACTGTGGTTCTTTCTTTCCAAGTGACCCTGGTTGTGCGTGTCAAACCAGCCAATCACCGTTAGGCTGATTGCTTCCCTCTTGCATTTTCAAGAAACTCTGCCATGTGGAGTTTGTTTTCCTCGATGCCACATGCTCTGCTCAGACCTCCTTGGTTCCTCATCTTCCGATGAACACACCGACCTCCTGGGAGCTCAAGGCAGCTTTTATTTTTCTGGAAGGAGCACAGTTTGGGGAAGTTATAAGCTGTGAGACTCCATCCTGTTTTCTTCCTCTCCTTCAGATGCTCTCTCATGCAAATCATTCAAATCGAGTCATTCCCTCCGATACCACTCCCAGCTCCATCTGTGTATCCCAGGTCTGCCACTGAGCCCCACAGCGGAGTCGTCGGTCCAGCGATTTGATTTCATAAATGAAGGATTTCCACTCGTGGTTCTCAGTCCCTTTTGTCTTTACATCTCTTTCCCAGTATTTTACATCCGATGCTCATTAATACATTCTTCTTTTGGCGTCTCGGGATCAAACCCAGGGCCCTGTACATCTCATCAGAGAGCCTGCCATGGGGATGCCTAGAGCCTGTTCTGTCTTTTTACTCATTAAGTGGCATGTTCATCAGGTCTCTGAACGAATCTACAGTGAATACTTGGAAATCTGTGCTCTAAGTCCACATTCTGAGAGTTCCTTCCCCTGATACAAGCTATAATATCAGAGAGAGAGAGAGAGAGACAGAGAGAGACAGAGACACAGAGAGAGAGAAACAGAGACAGACAGAGAGATAGACAGAGAGAGACAGAGACAGAGAGAGACAGAGACAGAGAGACGGAGAGACAGAGAGAGACAGAGACAGAGAGAGACAGAGACAGAGAGACGGAGAGACAGAGAGAGACAGAGACAGAGAGACGGAGAGACAGAGAGACAGAGACAGAGAGACAGAGGGAGAGACAGAGAGACGGAGGGAGAGACAGAGAGACAGAGAGACGGAGGGAGAGACAGAGACAGAGAGAGACAGAGACAGAGAGACAGATTCTATTGAAAACTGGGTGTCTTAGACAATGACCTTCAGACATGGGTCTTTCTTAACCATCATGTGACTTGACTTGCCTAGCATGAGCCCCTGGTGTCTCTGCCTGGCTTTCAAAGCAGCAGTGGTTTTATTCCAGGGCCTGGCTCCTCCCCAGTGAGGGCTGCATCTATATCCGTCTTCAGGGTCTGCATCTGTTCTGGGTAGTATTTCTATTTTACTGATGAGTCTGGGCTCAACACGGAGAGTTGTGTACATCTGGGCCACCATACACCGTGCTCTATGTCGTATTCTGTCCATTGTCTCTCTGTGCCCATGTGGCTTGTGTCCTGGTCTTTAGTGTGGAGCCAGAAACAAAAGGTACCTCAAGCCTACTGGCTGTTCCACTGCCTACAACTCGTGAGGTTCCTAGATATAGGGTTCACTGCTCACCTCAGCCAGAGCCGCCACCTTAGCCATGACACCCTCTGCTGCTGCTGCTAAGCTCCCATTGCTTCTGACCCACTTGGGGTGTAGGTTAGCCATGCCTTGCTCTGTGACCTGGGGTGTAGGTTAGCCATGTCTTGCTCTGTGACCTGGGGTGTAGGTTAGCCATGCCTTGCTCTGCAGACACGAGACTGTCCTGACTGAGAGGCTGCTGCTTTCTTGGTGTGACTTACCTGCTGGCCCCACTGTAGAGTCAGAGCTGGGTAGGATTTGGGGAGCAGAGATGAGAGGCCCCAGTCAAGATGGCGTCCAACTCCTACTGCTCTGACTGGGCTTTAGCAGGCTTCCAGGAGCCACTGGAATCGTTTTGTTCAATTTGTCAAGAGTTATGAAACCGTAGCTGTTGTTATGATGTTGGCACAGAGCAGAGAGAGGTGGGGAAGCTCCTTGCTCCACTGTTTTGGAAACATCTCTCTCACAGGCCACTCCTATGACCTCTGTAAGTTCCTTAAGCCAGGTGTGTGACCCCATGCACTGAGGCCCAGAGACAGGAGCAGCTTGCCCAGGGCCCCACAGACAGTGAGTGGAGGATCCGGTCTAGGTGTCAGTAGCCAGGAGGAGAGTAGATTCATGAGCTGGGTCCTGGGCCCTCTAACCTCCTCTCCCGGACCATGACTCTTCTCATCACACTGGAACTCAGCTACTTCCTTGGTAAAGAAGAACAATCTATTATTTATGACAAAGCCTTCGATGCACAAATTATGCACAGACCATTGGATTAAAAGTCAGACTGAAAACTGCCCCCCCCCTTTTAAGACAAAATCTCTCTATGCAGCCCTGGCTACCAAAACTCACTATGCAGACCAGGAACTCTCTGTTTAGACCAACCTGGCCTCCAATCCATGGAGGTTCACCTTCTGCACCTCCTGCATGCTGGGGCTAAAAGGCATGTGCTACCGGACATGGCAAACTGTGTTTCTTTGGAGTAAAGTAAGCAGTATTTTACTCACAGACCATCATTCTGTGCTGAGATATAAGCCTTGTGTATCCGTTGAAAAGCTGATAGGACAAGGAGAGATCATTCCACACAGCGACCTGGATCCCTGCCACGTTTTTTTTTTTTTTTTTTTTTTTTTTTTTGTTTGTAGTTTTGTTTTTTTTTTTGTTGTTGTTGTTCTTTTTAAATAACAGGCTGTTGGACAATGATTGCATTGTGTTGAACTAAATTGAATAATTGATATCGGCCTAAACAAAGAACATTTCCATATGGTTCGATCTCATATTAATATTAATGAGGATAACACAAACAGCAATTAAATAATTAAATGCAGAGTCATGGACAAATCCCTTCTCCTCTCTGCTCAGTGAAGCCTTCCTGGGGGAGGAGGTACGGTCTGGACAGGGTCATTCACATCATTGAGAAAGAGATCAGAGGTACATCATCACTTGCTCCTCCTCGGCTGGACCAGAGTTCTCTCCCAGGCCTCTCTCTGGAGTCAGCAAAACAGAAGGGTTTTTTTCCCAGGGTCAATCCTATTCCTGTCCGTATCTGAGACAGTCTAAGAAAATCAAGAGCTCAAGAAGAGCCCTCCGTTCCTACGGCGGCTGAGCGCACAGTCAGGCAGCGTCTGCACAGTTAGGAGAGTGTGTGGTTTCTCTCTCATTAGACCTTTCCTCAGAGTTGTGCTCAAGTGGAAAGCTGCAGGCGTGTGTCAGTGCCCAGCCCAACTTGTCTGGTGCGATGACCGTAGATCATGTGGTAGGGGAGGCCCCGCCAGCAGCTGTGATTTGTTCCTCCATTGTTTTAAAAGGAGTCTGGGGGAGGCTGAGATAAAGTTCTGGCCTGAGATCTTTACGCTTGATGAGAGCAAAACCTGGTCCTTAGTGAATGCAACTCCAAATCTTGTTGCTTGAGTCTGAGTCTTTCTAGGTACCCCGGACTGACCTTAAGCTCACAATCCTCCTGCCTCAGCTTCCTAACGTGCTGGGCTTAACCCCAGACCTGTCCACCTTCTGTTCAAGCATGCACCCTAGCCTCTGCCTCCAGAAGAGACTGAGAAGAATGTTTCCGGCTGGGATCCTACCTTCTCCATCCATTTTACTCCCAGCCAATCCTTACCGTGCTTTTCCTCTTGGGCAGAGAGAAGAGATGTTATATCTGGTCATATTGGCTTTATGTGCCCTGGCTGCCTACAGCTCCCTTGGTGCATTTCTTTGGGAATGAAATGTAATAAACCGCTCCGATTTGGAAGGAGTGTGGATGGGAGGCTCTTCCAGGCCATCGGGAGAGGGGGTTGACTATGGTCCAGGACTAGATTTTAACATGCAGCTTTAGGCTCTGTCTCAGGAAGTATACCATGGTGCCCTTGGCCTGGGGTTTGCACTGTTCCCCCTTCTTCCTGGGTCTTGCAGTTACTCTCTGGTGATATTAGACTTCCAGACTGCTTGTGGGGGAGGACACATGGTAGTGTTGGAGTGGGAGAGTGATGGTGGCCATATGAGGTAGGGCTGTCTGAGGGGGTGGGCGGGGTCTAGCAGGTTGTTTCATTTGCCAAGAGGAAGATTCCCCTGGAATTTGCCTCCTCCAAAATCTCTGAGAACATTCATCTCTCCTGCAGGAGACTGCCTCCTTTCACCTGTCTGGATCTCTCTGATTTGGGTGCCCCTCCCTCTCACCACTTCCTCCACCTTCCCTCCTTCCCTTTCCTTCTTTGCTTCCTTACTTCCTCCCTCCCTCTCCCTTCCTTCCTCCTTCCCTCCCCTTTCTTTCCTCTCTTCTTCCTCCTTCCTTTCCTTCCTTCTCCCTTCTTCCTTCCTTCTTTCTTTTCTTCCTTCTTCCCTCCCTCCCTCATTCATTACTCCCTTGCTTCCTTCCTCCTCCCTTAGTCTTAGTCCCATGAGGGGGAGGGGAGATGACAGCCACAGGCTGCCTGTGTGACCAAGGTCAGGCCAGATGGGCACAGTTAACGGCCACCTTGTCACAGACAGATATCCTGTTCTCTGCACCAGCTACCCTCATCATTACTTCTTGAGTCTTGGGTCTTCTGTGGGATGGCCGTGATGCAGAGATGAAACTCTTGGGCCTGGTGGAGGTTCCGGTGGAGTGCGCTGCATGTGGCAGGGGCCTGGGAAACCCTGTCCTCTCCCACACTTGCCCCTCCCAGTTGGGGATCCTCTTACTCCTGACTTGCTCCTCTGTCCTGCATCCTGGCAAGCAGTAAGCCCGACCTTCAGCTCGTCTCTTCTTCCTCCCCGCAGGCCGTAGAGGAACTTTTGCAGACCCTGGATCTGGAGAAGAAAGCAGTGGCCGTGGGGCACAGCCAAGTGAGTAAAGTTCTTGCCGACGTCAGCCACGCTCCTCACGGGAACTCAGCACCCAATCCGTGTCTCACCCTTTCTCACTCTGGGTCTCCCTTCTCTAGACTACAGGGGAAAAACGATTTCTGTCCCTGACCCTTTTACAAAGTCAAGAGGACACAGTGTCCCATGTGTAGAAGTGATATCAGAAGTGTCATTCTTAGAGTCCCCTGGCCCAGGAGACTCAAGGGTCTGGAACACTTGACACCTGGGTCCTTAAGTAACCTTCTGATCTCCAGAAGGAACTGTATACATCCTGAAAGTGTTCTTGGAAGAGCCAGACAGGAGACTGCCCATTTGTGCAGTGGTTTATTTAGCAGAACACACACACACACACACACACACAGAGAGAGAGAGAGAGAGAGAGAGAGAGAGAGAGAGAGAGAGAGAGAGAGAGAGAGAGAGAGAGAGAGAAGAACGGGCTACCCTGAGCTGAGATTGGATTGTGGATTTTAAATAGGTGCTTATGGATATTTACGATGCAGATGACTTATTCATGGAGGAGGAGGACCCCTTCCCTCCCTCCCAAGTCTTCCTTTATGGCTGTTTCTTTTCAAAAAATCTCCACAATAGGGGAAGGGCATCATGCACGTGCCATATTCTGATGGCATCAGCCTTCAACAAAATACCTGACCAAAGCAAGAAAGGGCTGACTCTGGCTTATGTTCCAAGTGGTACAGTCTACCATGGCATGGCAGCAGGAGCACTCTGAATAGTCACGTTGCACAGGCATCTGGGAAGCCGAGAGAACAGGAAGTGTAGCCTGGCTGTAAAACCCGAGGCCTGCCCCAGTGATGTACTTCCTCTAGCAAGGCTCCACCCCCTAGAAGTTTTACAACTTTTCCAAACAGCACCACCACTGGTGAGAGCTAAGTGTTGGAGTTAGCATGAGTTGCCTTTCGCATCCGAACCACGGCACAGACCCTTGATAGCGCACGCCGGTGGGTGACACCCAACAGCAGCGTCAAGGACATTTGACTATGAGGGACCCATCAGGAGACAGCTTCCAAGACACCTGTGGAGTTTCCCTCAGCTACCTTGTGTCTAACTGTACGTCTACTCCATGTCCCATATCAGAAGGAAGCTTCCTCAGATGCATCCTCTCCTACTTTCTCCTTCACAAATGACTGTCACGCAGTCCTCCTTGTCTGTCCACTGCAATCAGTGGTTGGAGGAATGCCTGAGAAGAGTGTGGATGATCTGAGGAGAAAGAATCCACGTTCCAAATGGGGTTAATGAGTATTAAAGCTCTTGTGCCATCTGCTTAGATCTTTACAGAAGACTTCTGTGCCTCTGTGTCAACATGCTTGCTTCCCCAACACGACTGAATACTTTGGTTTTCAAGAAAGGAAATTTAGGGTTCCTGAATTCTTTGACCCAGGAATCCTCAGTGTTTTGTTCTTGTGGCATAACCGTTACCAACTCTGGAAGCTGCCTGGGAAGCAAGCACAAAGTTTCAGCTCAAGAACTATGCTGGCAACTGGCCGACATCAGACATAAACTCAGAACCCAGACTGGACAGGGTGCAGACAAGAGGGGTGGAGCCTCACCACCCCAAGGGTCACAGATCAGGTACCTGAGCAGGCCGACCTGTAACTGCAGGTGCGTTTGAGGTTCTGGGGAAGGGGTCTACTCTTCCCATAGGCACTGTGGTCGTGGAGTCTTCCTACAGAAACCCTCTCCTTGGTGAGCTCAGACATCCCACTGCCTAATATTCAATAGCCTGTTTTAAAAACACTAGCATCTCTGGCCTCTAGTCCAAGCTGCTGGTTATCGTAGGCTCACCCAGGACACCTCCCCCAAGTCCTTTGCACATGTTTCTGACAGAAAGAATACACCGTGTGCTCCTGGGCTCTCACCACAAGCCGCAGACTTCCAGATCGCTTCAGGTTTTGAGAATGTGCTCTGGGGAAATAGCCCATTCCTAGAGAGCCACAGGGAGTGAAGGCTAGAGTCCCTAGGTCCTCCCCATGTGCTGAGCTCCCACTGGTGGATGGTGGGCCTGGAGAGCACACTTGTGCATGGTCCCTCGGCCTTGACTCCAGGTAGGGGTAGGGTTCCACCCCCTTCATCTCCCTAGTCCATCCATAGCAATGTTGCCCGAGAGCTCCCATAGACCCCAAACCCTCAGACTCCGCTCAGACCTACTGGAGCAGAGACTGCAGGAGGAGTGCACCGGCTGCTCCCACACGCTCTCTAGGCGACTTTGATGCATGCTGGAGTCTGAGAACCACTGGGCTAGATAATTGCCCAGTTATTTCATGAATACAGAAATTGGTCCCCACAGTCTCAATGGCCACTGCAGAGCAAGGGAGAAAATAGAAGCTACTGTGTGGTTTTACAGAGGCAGGGGCTTGGCAGCCTAGAAGCCTAAACCTTCTCAGAGCAGTAAAATTGCCACTGCACAGTGCTTGGTATTCACCCGGAGTAATGGAGGCCAAGGTGACCTCTGAGAAGCTAGGCTCAACACAAGGCTTGGTTTCTGAGGCAGGTACAGAATCTTTGCCGTTGTCCAATCTGGTACCGGTAGGCCGGGAAGCCTCTTAAAAGCCTGGTTGGAGAGAGAAGCAGCCACGCTGTCCCTGCCCAGGGTGACAGCTCCCTTACTTGCTTGGGCCTCAGTTGCCACATATGTAACACGGAGCCTGCTCTCTGCCCCCACCCACTTCATCCAGCAAGGCCAACGCACCATTATTTGCAGAATGCATCTCCTAGTGGACCGAGGTGTTTGTCAGACAAGGTCACGTTTTAATGCTTAAAGAACAAAAAAAAAACACCCCTCAGAGTTGGAGAGATAGACGGCTCACTGGTTAAGAGCACCTGCTGCTCTTGCAGAGGACCTGAGTTCGGTTCCCAACTCCTGCTCCAGGGAATCCGATGCACTCTTCTGCCCTCTACTGGCAACTGCATGTGTGCAGTGCACATAAACTCATGCACAGGAATGCAAATATATATTGAAAACAATCCTTAGGGTACAGGAAGATCTGCTAAAGAACTCCTCTAATCTGTGACGTGACCTGGAGGAGAGGAGGGTCTGATCCCTCAGCCCATGCTTGGGAACTGTCACTCAAGAAGACTTTTGGAAAAGCCTGGATTTGTGGTCTTAGATTGAGAACAGTAGAGAGCCCCCTCCCCCGTGCATTCCTGAGAGGTGGGGTGCAGGATGCTTCTCTCTGCCAGGGTCTGAGAAGCAGATGGACCCAGGAGAGGAGAATCATCTAGAGTTTTCTTTGTGAGTTTTCCCAGACCCTGTCACCTTACGGAGGTTTGTGCTGTGGGCTCTGACAGTCCTGACGAAGTGTGATCCCACACCCAGTCCAACAGCTCCGTAGTATCACGTTCTCAAAAACGGGAAGGAAAAGAAAGAAACAGACCCAGCCTCCCTTCTGCAGAGCCAGGGACGTGTGGACTCATTCTCCCCATGCACAGTGCTTTCCAATTATCTCTTAAACGAAATTCTCATACTTAATCAATAGTGGACTGGGCAGTGCCCACCACTTACTGCAATGTAGGATCACTTTGATCATTGATTTCTGCTGTTTCTTTTTAATGGCAGCTTTCAGGACTCACCAGCTTGTGAAATTGATACAGCCATTATTGAACGGCGTGAGGGTCGGGAGTGGCTGGTCGCCTTGGTGGTCACAGCATGCACTCTCTGATTTGCGAGACACTTGGCACCTCAGCGGATCTCACTCTCACCTTCCTGTAGGCCCAGGACCACGGGATCTTATGGACCAAGGGGCCCCTTACTGAAATCGGTCTAGGGTGGTTGGAGAGTCCACCAAGAACTTTGTTGCAGTTAGATTCAAATTCCCTTTGGATTTCAAACTTCTGATCTGTGAACCCAAGTCCTGAGTTCAAGTCTCAGCTTTCTGGGTCATCTGCTATTGAATTAATTGGGAGGATGATTTCCACAACGGGACAATTTAGAACTTAGATGTGAAGCCTAGAGGAGAGGGCCTGGGGAGACTGCTCAGCCATTAAAGTGTTTACCCCTGAGTCCCATCCCTAGGACCCTTGTAAAAAGTTGGGTGTGGCCGTGCACACTGGTAATCCCAGCATCCAGGAAGCCTTTGTTTCCCCCTCCATAAAATGGGAAAATCAAAATAGTGACTCCCTCGGATTCTGTCCGCCACATGCTTTCTTTCCGACATGCCATGTGACCATTAAGTCCAGTTCTAGCCTGTTCTAAGTAGTCAATAAACATTATCATCATTTGACAGCATGCCATGCAGCAACGTCAGATAGGATCACACCTTTGGGCTCTTCTGACAAATGACATGGCTGGGTCAAGTTGACCACTGGACATCCTTCCTTGGCAGGAGTGGAAGCAGACCGAGGGTGTACTGAACTGAAGGGTGTGCAGTCAGGGACACTCTGCTTCCAGGTCTCTAAGTCACTCAAACACACACCCAGGGCTTCTTTTATCTTCTACTGGTTGACATCCCTGGGTTTCCAAGTATTTGCATCCTGTTCTCTGCCGTCTAGTCACAGACACCCACGGGGTGCAGCCATGTTGATCCCAGCACCACCAACACCTTCTTATTGATGCTATGTAGCCTGGCAGGTGTGGGCTCAGTCAGGAGCCCAGCAGCTCAGGGGAGGGGTGCGTCAACCAGGAGGGCAATGCCCCTTCCCACAGCTTCTACCCTGCTCCCATGCTGAGTCTGGGTGTTACTAGACCCTGTCTCTCGGGTGGCTTCATCAATGGTAATGAAATATTTGGGGCCAGCCTGAGTGATGGGCTCAAGATAGCCTCTGCATTTGCTGCCACCCAGAGGGGAGTCTGTCTTGTAGGACTTTAGGCACATCTGCCCTGGTGGTGACTGTCAAACTAACATGCCCTTCTTCAACCAGGATCAGGGTGAAATTCAGGCTGTGGTTCAGTGAGGCCTCTTTCCTTCCTTCCTTCCTTCCTTCCTTCCTTCCTTCCTTCCTTCCTTCCTTCCTTCTTTCCTTCCTTCCTTCCTTCCTTCCTTCCTTCCTTCCTTCCTTCCTTCCTTCCTTCTACTATTGTTTTTGTTTTGAGACAGTGTCTCATGTATCCCAGGCTGGCCTTTCAGTCACCAGGATGTAGCCCAGCCTGACTTTAAACTCACCCTTAGCCAGACATAGCTTTGAAGTTCTCCTTATCTTCTGCTTCCAATTCCTAAGTGCTGGGATTCCCACATATGCCACCATGACATACAGATGGATTCCAGAACTTCTGGCATTGTAGACAAGCACTGTATCAACGTAGCCACATATCCAGCCCCAGATTTTGCCTTTGTAAAAGTCCCAGGGTGGTGTCTATCCTGTTACAGGTGCCTGGGGCATGCTGGGCAGCCAGGAGCCAGAGGCAGGAGGAGGATCCGAGGGAGGACAGATAGACCACTTCTGTCTCTCATTAAGCAGCAGCTGCATCCTGAGAAGAGAGATGGGTTTCAAGTGGAACCCCCAGACACACAGGCTAGGCAGAAGCCTCACCTGCACCTTCCTCCCTGGCCCCCAGGTCTTCCTCAAGGCGGGCGTGGTCTCCAGGCTGGAGAGGCAGCGGGAGAAGCTGGTGTCCCGGAATATTGTTCTCTTCCAAGCAGCCTGCAGGGGCTTTCTGTCTCGTCAGGAATATAAGAAGCTGAAGGTACTGATCCTACAGGTTTTAAGTGAGCGGGCACGGCTGCATCCTTCATGATGTTCCATCCAAGGGGTACCCCAAGAGCGCTCAGACAAGAGTTCACCTTGACATGGGACACCTCCCCACAGCCCTGTGCTGTAGGTGTCTGGAACAGATAGATATGAGGCTGTGGCCCTGCTCTCTCCATTTGGTTTGTCCCCCGTCCTCTCTCCCAGGCAGGTGAACCCCACACCCCCTTGTTTTCCTTCCCCAGATCCGTAGGCTGGCAGCGCTGTGCATCCAGAAGAATCTCACTGTATTCCTGAAGGTCAAGGACTGGCCATGGTGGGGGCTTCTGGCATCTCTCCGGCCCCTGCTGAGTTCCACGCTCAGCACGGAGCAGCTTCGAGCCAAAGAGGTGGGTTCAGCCCTCTGGGTGGTGACACCCGCCTACCTCCATGCTTGTACCCAGAACTCGGGGCCCTGGTGGGCATTTGCCAGCAGCTCAGCAGCCTTCCATTCATTTGCTTGCAGGCTTCCGTCAGCTGAGGCTGTATTCCCCCCGCCCCCTAAAGCTGCTCTATGGGATGCCGGTTCATTGTGCCAGTTGCCCTCGGGCCACAGGACTTGGCAATCTCAGTCATGGAGCTTTGCCCCTCTCAGAGAGAGCCTTGTCATCCTTCCACACCCAACACATACATGCACACATGAGCGAGTGCACACACATGTGCACACACATGTGCACACACATGTGCACACACACACACACACACACACACCCCTCAGGTGAGCAGCTGTTTGGACATCTTTATTAATTAATTAATTGATTGATTGATTGATTGATTGACTAATATTTTTTGCAAAAACAAGCAAGTTATACACAAGGCTCCTTTATTTCATACACAAACGGTAAATATAAGGTGAGCCACACAGCCTCTGTTTAAAAATAGATGCTAGTGAAGTCCATGTGACTGTCCCCAAACAGGAAAAGCCTGAAATACGACCCTCTGTGGCCTCAAGCACTTTGGGTGAGGCACACCCCATGAAGCATGTGCTACGCTCTTACCAATGTATTCTAAATACACCCAAGGGCATTTCAGGGAGCCCTTTCTTACTCTTCTTTAGTGCAGCATAGTACTCCCTTGTGCCACCACCTGTATGTCATTCGGTCACCTGCAACTGCTTCCAATAATGGTGTCACAGGTTTGGAGAGCGGCCACTGGTGGGAGAGTGACACTTGTGAGGATGAAGTACTGCACACACTCAGCACAATCACAGTCACATACACATGCACAGGCATGTACACACATGTGCATGCTGATACACACTTGTACACACTGATATAGGCACATGCATGTGCACACATGCTGACATGTGCATGTGTGCATGCTGTGCACATATCCTGACATGTGCATGTGAGCACACCTGTGCACACATGCTGACAAATGCATGTGCACACACATGTTCATGCATATGTGCACACACACATGCACACTCTTCTGGAGAAGATGAGTACTCAGTCCTATGTGTGCTCCAGACTCCTAAGACATTTGATAATGGCGAGGGAGAAGACTCATTTGGTCAACAGCACAGGCATGCTGACCAGTCCTGACTGGTCACTCTGCCATGGCCAGTCACCCTTTTTTAAAAGCTCTATTTTTTTTTATTGAAAGATAAGTATGTGAACTAATGGGGTGGGATGCAGACCCTTGGCACTGTGTCACTTAGAGTACTGAGGCTAAGGACATGATGTGAGTATTTCAAATCCTTTCAGTGACTGTATCCTGCAGGATGTCCCTGTAGCCTAGGTTACCTCATGTTCCGGAAGCCTGCAACGTCTCCTAACAGGAGTGGACTGTGTGGCTGACCCTGGCCAGCCTCTGCATGGACGTATTTGCCTTGCAGGAGGAGCTGACACTGCTGAGACAGAAACTGCAGAACTCAGAGAACTCGAGGAGTGAGCTCAGACAGAGCGCGGACCTGCTGGAGAGTAAGGTAGGCCTCCGGCCGCACACTCAGATCCCCTGCCTCAGCCTCTGACAGCTATGGCACCCTGCATCTTCCCGACTTCACTCAACCAGCCAATGCCATCTAGTCCCAAAGAGAAAAGTTCCCTATGTAAGCCATGAAAGGAGAAAGGGTTGGGGCGAGGGTGTCTCACCCCGTAGAACAAGGGAAGGGTGTTGATTAGAGGGTGAAGTGAAGTTGTGATAAATTCATGTCATGGACAGAGTCCAGAGCATGCAGGGAACTCACGCTAGTCTGCTGGAAGACGAACCATCCAATAGGGAAATTTTAAAATGGACCAAAATATGGACAGATGGTTCCCAGATGGGAAGCTGCTTCCTTTGCTTTTCCTCAAATTATTGATAATTTATTTAAAAGCTATTGTAGGAAGTACACGGTACATGCGAATGAGAAACTCAGCCTCGTTCTGAGGTCACCTTTCCTGGGAAAACTTCCCTTTTACACCACCTGATGTCTGCTATTAACAGATGTCTCCTCTGTTGAGATGTTTCCTTTTTGAGACTGAGTCTCATGCAGCCGTGGTTGGTGGAGCCAGGGATGGTAAACATTTTGTTTAAGAAGTACTTTTATTTTTTAAATTATCTCTGTGTTTGTGTGGATCTGTGCATGTGAGTGCAGGGCCCAGTGTGGCCAGAAGAGGGCACTGGACTCCTTGATGCTGGAGTTGCAGGCAGTTGTGAGTCTTCCGTTCTGGGTTCTAGGACCCAAACTCAGATCCTCTGGAAAAAGCAGCAATTCCTATTAACAAGGGAGCATCTCTCCAGCCCCAAAACATACACACACAATACACACATACAACACACACATACAACACACATACATTACATACAATACACAACAATACGTATACACAATACACACAACACACAGAATTCACACACATATACAAACACACATACACAAACAACACAATATATATACATGCTCAAACACACAATACATACACATACACACAATATACATATACACACAATACACACACACATACACACACACACCGAACATGCATCTCTCCTAAGCCCACACTTATATATGATCTGTTCTGATCACACTCCCTCTCATTCCCCTCCCACTCCTCTGAACTTCATCCCAACCAGTCCTCTTGTTCTTTTTTGTGATCCACCACATTTAAGTATCATTGTCTGTATGTGTGTGTACTATGTATGCATGCATGTGTGTTGTGTGTGCATGTGTGCATATGTGTGCAAGTATTTGTGTGCATGTGTGTATATACTGTGTACATGTGTATGTGTATGTCTTTGTGTGTTTGACTGTATGTGTGTATATGCAAATGTGTGAGTGTGTGCATGTGTGTGTATGTTTACGTGTATATGTGCTCATGTATGTGGTATGTGTATATGTGTTTGTGTGTGTGCATATGTGTGTGTATATGTGGGAATGTGTGCATGCACATACATGCAAATACACACATGTGCACACACAAGCATGCTCATTCATATAGGCACACATACTCAAATTCATACACACACATACATACACACACACACACACACACACACACACACACACCTGGCCCTTGCATTCTTTCTCCCCTATCTTCCATGATGTACTGACATTAGAGACATTCTTATTTCAGAGATTTGCATGCTCAAGGATCCAATTAGACTCACAAGAAGAGGCTCAGTCTAAGTAGCAATCAGGAGATGCAGATCATTGCCTCTGTAAGTGCCACTTCAGGCTCCAAACAGGCAGATTGGAAAGGAGCTGCAGGGGAGGGTTGGCAAGGACGTGTGCCTGTGTGCGGTGGTCTCTACATTTGTGGCATGCCAATTGATGTCACTACGTATGGACGAGCTGCTGTCCCATAGACAAGTACCCTGCAGTTGGAGATGCCACCACAGCCTCCTGAATTGGATACTAGACTCCACATACATGACAAGAGAAGAGTAGGTGGGCCTTCTTCAATTATGTGCGTTCTGGGGTTTGAACTCAGATCATTAACCTTGGCGGCAAGTATCCTAACCTTGCTGGCCCTGTAGAAGTGTTTTTGTGCTAGACTGAAAAAACAAGAGGACCACCAATTCCATAGCATAGTTGCCAGTGAAGTCAAAGCAGTGTTTGATTCACACAGAGAATGAAAAACACTGATTCTTCCTTCCTGTCCCCCCCCCGGGGGCTCCTGGGAAGCAGACTTCAAACCTAACAAGGAAGCCAGTCAGCCCATAACTGTCCAGCCACTATTGCTCCTATGGGTGTATCTTGCCTGGCAGCTCAGGATTGTAGCACGCAGGGTCCAGCGCTGGTTGGTGACATTTTTCCCCAAGTGGCCCACATAGCACTTCCTGGCAATGTGACATTTTCAATCAGCAACATCTCAAGCCCATGGCCAGTGTCCCTCTCCCATCTTTTATCCCAGAGAAGCACGACTTGTCGCTGAGATTTGGAATTGTGGCATCAAGGCCACGATGACTGATGTACGCAGGCTCTTTGCCGAGGAGCTAGTGAGGCACCTTTAGCACTGAAATTCTCCCAGGCTCATCTGGGTGTGACCCAGAGGGGGTCATTATCTTGTGATCCAGGAGGAGATCCTCATCTCCGCTGCTTCTCTGACTGGCTTTGAAGTGACTCTTGCAGGCTATCGGGTTCATTGTGAAGCCTGGAGCAGGTCCCTGTAGGGACCAATGGTGCAAGCACAACCAACTTTAGCTATGCGGAACCCAAGTTCGGGGTGTTTCCAGTTCCCCCTGCACATACACCAGGCTTAGAGATGCAGAGCTCAGGCTTGGGGTGTCCCCAGAATGCCTAAACATGCTAGGCTACGAACTGGTGAACCTAGACTTGGGATGACCCTGTAAGCCCCACCTTTCTAGCAAGTTCTCAGACATTGCACAAGTTGCTTCTCCTTGGGAAGCACAAAGGGTCACAGGGCCACAGATCAGAGAGTGTGAATGGCCTACTGTGTGGCTCTGTTGTCCTAACCATTGGGGACCAGATGTTCCTGACTGGGCCCAAGCCTCACAAACACAGCTATGCTGCTCTCCCTGGCCCCTGCACCCACCCGTACATCTCAGCAGGGAGGACAGCAGCTAGTATCCTGACGTGGCTTATTGGATAGTTACTACAGAGTGATCTAACCGCCATCCACAGTGAAACCAAGAGAATGGGAGGCAGGAGAGGCTGCCCTGTGAGAGGGGCCCTTCTGTTCACAGGGTCCCAGACAGCCCTTTCGTTTAAAAGGACATGAGGGTCAGAAGCTCCTAGAATTGTATCATGGGTGGGATGTTTTCTTCCCAAGGTTTTTGACTTTTCCTAAGCTCTATTTCATGGTCAAGCAGGGGGTGTCACTGAGATTTCTGGGTGTATTAACATAGCAGCTTTGGGGGTTCGGGTAAAGAAATGTGACAATAATCTACCAGGCAGCTGCTAGGATTGGAGGCGGTGGGAGCCTGGCGCACAATAGGTGTGCACATAATGACTGTCGGACCTACAGATAACGACAACCACAACCACCGCCGTGTTCAGCTTTCAGTACCTGTCTTAGGTTGCGCCCCGTGCTGATGTCTCTCTCTCAGTACTGGGAATTGGTCTCAGACTTGGCACACACTCGTTGAGCACCACACCACGGAGCCACCGCCCCACCCTCTGTTGCCGACAACAATGTCTTACTGTTTCACACAGGCTGGCCTTGAACATGCAGTTCTTCTGCCTCAGCATCCCGGTTACCAGGGTTACCATCCCACGCCTCCAGCCTGGGCTAGTTCCTTTCTCTTTGATTCTATAAGAACCTGAAGCCATTCATGTTGCCTTCTGTCCTGCTTGTCCCGAGGGACGTTGTCCCTAAGTAGAAAGGGCGTTTTTTTGCTGATTCCAGCACAGGGTGGATCTGGGGAGGGCTGTCAAAGCAATTTCCTATCAATTGCCCTGTGACCGCTGTTAAAAAAATTCTCTGCTGTGTTTGCAAGCCAGACTCACCCATCCTTAAATTGGTTTTCATAGTTCTGAGTGCGGGGGCTCACTCCTCCTCTGCGAAGGGGAGGGGAGGAGAGAGGGGAAAAGGTAGGGGAGGGAAAGAGAAGGGAGGGTGCGGAGGGGAGGGAAGGAGGAAGGGAAAGGTTTTACATGGACTTGACCATGTGAGAGTATCCTGCAGCTGAGAGAACTCTGTCCTTCCGGCTCTAGACTGTAGGTTCCATGAAACTAAAAATTAATGCATTAAATTAATTCTGTATTCCCCGTGCTCAGACGGATTAGCACAAATTAAATTTCACACTAATTGTCTAATCAGTGGATCCTTGTGCCCCTGCTGGAATCAAGGCTGACTCCCAGGGTGGGAGGTGGTGAGAAGCTTGGCCCTGAACTGGTCACTGTCCCAGCCCCATCAGGCTTTTGCATGGCCACAAGCAAACCTAACTTGCCCAAAGGCCCCTCCCAGAGGCTACCCACCCAAAGTCCCAGTTCTGTAGCCGTTGTAGTTGTGGCAGACATGAGTTCAAATCTCTGCACTGGGCTGGCTTTGTCTGTGATCTTGGACTCTCTCTCTCTTTCTCTCTCCCTCTCTCCGTCTCTCTCTCTCTCTCTCTCTCTCTCTCTCTCTCTCTCTCTCTCTGTCTCTCTCTCTCCATCTCTCTCTCCCTCTCTCCGTGTCTCTCTCTCTCCCTCTCTCCGTCTCTCTCTGTCTCTCTGTCTCTCTGTCTCTCTCTCCCTCTCTCCCTCTCTCCGTGTCTCTCTCTCTCCCTCTCTCCGTGTCTCTCTCTCTCTCCTCTCTCTCTCTCTCTCTCTCTCTCTCTCTCTCTGTCTCTCTCTCCCTCTCTCTCTCTCTCTCTCTCTCTCTCTCTCTCTCTCTCTCTCTCTCTCTCTCTGTTTCTCCTCGAGTTTCCATTTGGGTCATGGTGGAGCAAAGAAGGTCTGTAGAGCTGCATGCAGTGGCCTCAATTCCTACAGTGCAACTCTTTCCCCAACATCAAAGCTCTCACCTCAGAGGTCATTTGTTCCAGAGCCAAATATTAATGACTGTGTCCCGGGAACAGACTCAAGTTACCCACAATTCCACAATTCCAGCATGGTGACCATTTTATGAAGCGTTATAGCGACATAACAAAGGAAACCACTAATCGATACTTGGGAAGTACATTGGGGGAGAAACATCCGTTGTAGCTTACCGAAAATGAGGAAACCTTTATTACAGGGCCACAGATGCTAGAACGTTCTTAGGTGGTGACTAGAAAGCGAGGTATATGCTAAGTTAATACACCAACCACAGAGGTTTTCATCTGACTGACGGGGTCCCAGGACACCAGGTCAAAGTGGAGGACAAGAAGGGGCTATCAGATGGGCTAACGACCACCCAAGAAGAATAGTAGCCTCCGACTCGTACCTCTCCAACCTGCTGAGCAAAGTTCTAGTCAGGGAGCCTCACAGTTCTGTGGAAGGCAGGGTTTTCCTAAAACCCTGTGTGCTGTTTTCTGGTTTTCCTAAAACAATAGTGTGCTGTTTTCTGGTTTTCAAAACACCGAGAAGAGATCCACAGTACAGATGTGCATCTTGGGGCAGCTGGAGCCCTTGTGAAACCATCTCCATGGTTAAGTGGGCACCTTGTGCTGTGCTCATATGACCAAAAAGTGAGAGGGGGGGAGGGAGGGAGGGAGGGTCACGATTTATTGACATCTCCTGGTGTCCCACTGATGGTCCATACTCACGCATGGGCAGTAGTAACCAGATGCAGATAATAAAAAGTGAACGAAAGTTGTGTGGGTGGATGTTGAGAGGTAGGAGGCAAGTCGAGGGGAAAATGGGAGGAATGGATATAACTTTATTTTGTTGCATGTATGAGGCGCTGTGTCTGTGAGATCCACAATCTGAGGGCCAAGGGACAGAGGCCCTGGTTGCGAACATTGACTGAGGCAGCCAGGTGTTCTTAGCCTTGACCTAGCGCCCTGCTCCCTTCCTACATCCCCTGACTCTCAACTTTATTATATTTACAATAAAAAAAAACAACAAAACCCTGGGATCCAGTCTCAGCATGGCATATATATGGGCCACTCCTGTAGCCCCAGCACTTAGGAGGTGGACACAGGAGGGTCAGGAGTTCCAGGCCATCTTTGGCTACGTAGAGTTAAAGGATGGCCTGAGCTACATGAAACCTTGTAAAGACACACACACACACACACACACACACAGACACAGACACAGACACACAGACACACACACACACAAACACACAGAGACACACACACAGACACACACAGAGACACACATACACATAAGACACACACACATAAGACACACACACACAAACCCATAGACATACACAGACACACACACATACACACACACACACACACAGACAAACACAGAGACACAGGCATACAGACACAGACACACACACACAGACACATACACACAGAGCCACACACATAGACATACACAAACATACATAGACCATAGACACACAATCTCTCTCTTTTTCTCCTCTCTCTCTCTCTCTCTCTCTCTCTCTCTCTCTCTCTCTCTCTCTCTCTCTCTCCCCCTCCCCCCTCCCTCCCTCCATAGTCCAGTGTTTTCTAATTCTCAGCTGTTTGAAAGACGAACTTGGAGGCTGGGTCTTCATTTTCTCTCCTGTGGTGGTGGCACCTGGGTCTGTCAGCCCTTGAGAAAGCAAAGCACCTTTATCAACTCCTCCAGAAGTGCCCAGCTCACATGTCGTGTTAATTCTCTGTCCCCTAATCACTAACAACATATTATCAACCAAAGTGCACCTAAGACCAGACTGGACTTGCTGGGAAGGCAGAGAGCTGGTACCACCGCCCACAGAGAGCCTTAGAGCACCCTGTGCGGGGCATCAACTGTGGGCGTGTCTTCAGGGACAGTGATGCTCAGTCCAGCAGGGCGGTTCATGTCCAGTTGTCCTCAGTTGAGTACCTACTATGTGCCAGGCCAAACTGTCCAGGCTTATCCCTCTTACCTCCCACAACATTTCTAATGGCAGGTGCCCTCCCTGCCATTTGAAGACTGATAATCAGAGAACATAATGTGTGCTGACAAGAGAGTTCCCCCACACCAGGAACAGCAACATCCTGAAGTATGAGTTTTCCACCTTTGTTTATGAAGCAGGATCACCTTTACCCCTGGAAGTGGTTTGTCCTACAGTGGTCCTACTGTGTGCAGCGTGTAGAGAAAAGAAGGCTCAGTCAGTGGTCTTGGTTTCTCGTCTTCAGATCGCAGACTTGACCTCAGAGCTTGCTGACGAACGCTTCAAAGGCGATGTGGCTTGTCAGGCACTAGAGAGCGAGCGGGCAGAGCGCCTTCAGGCCCT